>NC_138553.1:2825873-2874825 GCF_964273705.1 Natrix helvetica | reverse complement strand
CCACCAAGCTCAGAGAGCACCAAGGACTCCATCATCATCATCATCTCCTCCTCCTCCTCCTCCTCCTCCTCTTCCTCCTCCTCCTCCTCCTTCTCCTCCTTCTTTTCCTCTTCTTCTTCTTCTCCTCTCCTCCTCCACCTTTGCTTCTTCTCATTCTTCTTCTTCTTTTCCTCCTCCACCTCCTCTCTGCAAACCCCCCTCCCTTCTAGCACTGATGATGTTCCCTAGTTGGGTCACGAAACGTCTGCAAGAAAACCACCAAGCTCAGAGAGCACCAAGGACTCCATCATCATCATCATCATCTCCTCCTCCTCCTCCTCCTCCTCCTCCTCCTCCTCCTCCTCCTTCTTTTCCTCTTCTTCTTCTTCTCCTCTCCTCCTCCACCTTTGCTTCTTCTCATTCTTCTTCTTCTTTTCCTCCTCCACCTCCTCTCTGCAAACCCCCCTGCCTTCTAGCACTGATGATGTTCCCTAGTTGGGTCATGAAACGTCTGCAAGAAAACCACCAAGCTCAGAGAGCACCAAGGACTCCATCATCATCATCATCATCTCCTCCTCCTCCTCCTCCTCCTCCTCCTCCTCCTCCTCCTTCTTTTCCTCTTCTTCTTCTTCTCCTCTCCTCCTCCACCTTTGCTTCTTCTCATTCTTCTTCTTCTTTTCCTCCTCCACCTCCTCTCTGCAAACCCCCCTGCCTTCTAGCACTGATGATGTTCCCTAGTTGGGTCATGAAACGTCTGCAAGAAAACCACCAAGCTCAGAGAGCACCAAGGACTCCATCATCATCATCATCATCTCCTCCTCCTCCTCCTCCTCCTCCTCCTCCTCCTCCTCCTCCTTCTTTTCCTCTTCTTCTTCTTCTCCTCTCCTCCTCCACCTTTGCTTCTTCTCATTCTTCTTCTTCTTTTCCTCCTCCACCTCCTCTCTGCAAACCCCCCTGCCTTCTAGCACTGATGATGTTCCCTAGTTGGGTCATGAAACGTCTGCAAGAAAACCACCAAGCTCAGAGAGCACCAAGGACTCCATCATCATCATCATCATCTCCTCCTCCTCCTCCTCCTCCTCCTCCTCCTCCTCCTCCTCCTTCTTTTCCTCTTCTTCTTCTTCTCCTCTCCTCCTCCACCTTTGCTTCTTCTCATTCTTCTTCTTCTTTTCCTCCTCCACCTCCTCTCTGCAAACCCCCCTGCCTTCTAGCACTGATGATGTTCCCTAGTTGGGTCATGAAACGTCTGCAAGAAAACTACAAAGCTCAGAGAGCACCAAGACAACTCCACAGCCCTCCCTGCTTTCTTCCTCCTCGTTCTTTACGACAAATGGTTGTAAATCAAGGACTACCTATAACTGATTCCTTACCAGCAACACTTCATAAACAGAGCTTCCTTGTAAACAGCAGGTCTCACAATCCCACTTCACACGAAACATGTTGCGTCTTATACCACTCAAGATCATGAAATTCTGACCATACACACCGTCCTCGACTTACAACAGTTCATTTAGTGACTGTTCAAAGTTACAAGTTGCAACGGCTCCGGAAAAAGGACTGTTTTCCACACTTAACGACCGTTGCGGCGTCCTTGCGGTCCCCGTGATCAAAATTCAGACGCTTGGCCACCAACTCGTATTTATGACGGTTGCAGCGTCCCGAGGTCATGTGACCCCCACCCCCTTTTGCGACCTTCTGACCAGCAAAGTCAACGGAGAAGCCAGATTCACTTAACGGCTGTGTGAGTATCTCAACTCCTGCCGCGATTCACTTAATGATGGAGGGCAAGAAAGGTCGTAAAAGGGGGCAAAAACTCCCTTTACAACGGTCTTGCTTAGCAGTGGAACTTTTGGGCTCAATTGAGGTCGTACGTCGAGGACCACCTGTTCAGAACTCGAAAGGACCGTTTGGCCGGAATGTTCTCCCCTTTTCCCACTTAACTGGGAAAATCTCAGTTAAATCTCGGTTAAATCTCACAAAAGGGGTCAAGGTTTGTTTGGACACATCTGGCTTGGCTTAGCCCTCCCCCCCTCTTTTCCCAGGATAGTTCTCCAGAAATACTTGCATACCGGAGGGCAAATTTCCACCCGACAAACACAACTTTGATGTGGTTGTGTCTTTTTCCATTCCCAGCCCTCTGCCTCGTGCCCCTCGCTCAAACATCTCCAAAAAGGGCACATTTCCAGATGTTTTCTAAACCTCTCTGGCTGCTGGCAGACCGGCCTGGAAAAATGCCATTATGTTGTCTAAACACGAAGCGTTTAGGGGAAAACGTGTGTGTGTATGTGTTGTTTAGGAAAGTTCAGATGTCCTACAGCAGGGGTGTCCAAACTTGGGAACTTTAAGACTTGTGGACTTCAACTCCCAGAATTCCCCAGCCAGCATGGCTGGCTGGGGAATTCTGGGAGTTGAAGTCCACAAGTCTTAAAGTTCCCAAGTTTGGACACCCCTGCCCTACAGGGATCGACTCCGACGTGGCTGTAGAGAAAGTCCTTGACTTGAAACAGTTCGTTTAGTGTCCGTTCAAAACGACGATGGGCCTGAAAACCGTACGCTACGCCTGTTTTTCACACTTAATGACTGTTGCAGCAATCCCCATGGTCACACAATCAAAATTCAGGCACTTGGCAACAGACTCACATTTAAGACAGGTGTTAAGTGAATCACTACATTTTTTCGGGGAGTTTTTTTCTGATTGTTCTCCGTCTCTCAAGTCATTCCTGCCTATATCTTTACAATCGTAGACACACGAGAGCTGTTTTGGCCTAGTGGTTAACGCAGCAGGGTAGAAACTGGGCGATGGTAAGTTCTAGTCCCGTCTTAGGCATTAAAACGTGCTGGTTGACTTTGGGCTAATCCCCAGGCGACTGTGAGTTCTAGTCCTGCCTTAGGAATGAAAGCAAGCTAGGTGACTTTGGGCCAATCACCACTGTGAGTTCTAGTTCTGCCTTAGGAATGAAATCAAGCTGGGTGATTTTAGGCCAATCACCTGGAGACTGTGAGTTCTAGTCCCACTTTAGGAATGAAATCAAGCTGGGTGACTTTGGGTCAATCACCAGGAGACTGTGAGTTCTAGTCCTCTTTTAGGCATGAAATCAAGCTGGGTGACTTCGGACTAATCACCAGGAGACAGTGAGTTCTAGTCCTGCCTTAGGCATGAAAGCAAACTAGGTGACTTTGGGCCAATCACCTGGAGATTGTGAGTTCTAGTCCTGCTTTAGGAATGAAATCAGGCTGGATGGCTTTAGGCCAATCACCAGGAGACTGTGAGTTCTAGTCCCGCCTCAGGCATTAAAGCCAGCTGAGTGACTTTGAGCCTTTCCCTCTCTTTCAGCCTAGCCTACCTCACAGGATTGCTGTTGTAGGAAAAACCCAGGAGGAGGAAGGTGAACTGGATACGTTTTTATTTGCAAAAAAATAAAATAAAATAAATAAAGGCCGGATAGGAATAAATAAATAAATATAAGCAAAAAAACAACAACAACAGAAGGACATGAAAAGGGGTGTCCTTCCTCTCTCTCGGCCCCCAGAAGGCCTTCGAACTTCTCCGCACTCTGGTACCCACCTGGCCATCGCCTCGCACAACCGACGGGCTGTCGTCGAGTGGCTACTCCTCCCTCCCTTCCTCTCCGCCGAATTCCCCAAGTTGTTTATCAGCCTCTTGCAGGGCAAGTGCAAACTCTAAGTTTGGACCACAAAACGAGAAACAAAGAAAGAAAAAATAATACCTCTCTTTTGGAAGCGCGCCCAGAAAGGGGCCGGTTAGAAGAGGCGAGGACTTGCACTGGCCATCCGTCGGGCACGGCCAGCCTCCCACGCAGCCCAAGGTGGGTATCGCCTCCTTTTGTCAAAAGAGAGTTGCGGGTTCACCGTTGGGCGAAACCGCAATGGCATCAGGTTTCCCACGGCACAAAAGGCAGGCCAGGATGGTGGGGTTGAAAAGTTCAGGGGGGAAACCGAGCCTCGGTGGGTTGATGCCAGACCTGGGAGGACAACATCTCGAAGGAGAAATCGAGAAAGTCTTCTTCTCGCCCTCCCCCAGGAGAAGGAGGAGAATCAAGGAGTCAATCTTGTCTGGGCAACTGGAAGTCCATGTCCCCAAAGCCCCATCGACGCATCGTCCTCAGATCATCTCGAGAAGGTTCCCCCAGCCTTAGCTGTGTGGACTTCAACTCCCAGAATTCCTTTGCTCTCAAGGTAGTCGGGGAATTCTGGGAGTTGAGGTCCACCTATCTTCTAAAAACCAAGGTTGAGGAACATTGGCCTAGAAGGCATGGAAGTAGGGTGGGAAGCGAGACCTGGGAAATGGGGTCAAAAAAGTCAAGATGGCGGCAGCAGCTCTGTTGTTGAAATCCCGCCCCTCTGTGATTTGGGCGATGGTAGGGGGAATCTTTATCCTGGCGTTTCAGTCACCTTTGTCTTGGGAGGGGGGGGGGCGATGTGGGCTTCCAAGAAGGGCCCCAAGTGGATGCCAGAGTCCAGGTACAATTTGACTGAACATCCAGGGCAGCCCAAATGCATCCTGGGAAATTAAAGTGATGCTTTAAAGTGATATTAATTGCTATACATTACGACCTTCCTTCCTTCCTTCTTTCTCTCTCTCTTCTTCCTTCCTTCCTTTTTCTTCTTTCTTTCTCTTTTCTTTTTCTTTTCTTTATCTCTTTTTTGTTTTTCATCTCTCATTCTTCTTTTTCTCTCTTTTCCCTCTTTCTTTCTCTCCTTTTTTCTTTTCTCTTTCTTTTTCTTTTTCCTTTCTCTCATTCTTCTTTCTTTCTCTCTTTTTTCCTTTCTTTCTTTCTTTCTTTTTTTTTCTTTCTCTTTCTTCACTCACTCTTTCCTTTCTCTTTCTTTTCTTTATCTTTTTCTTTGTTTTTTATCTTTTTCTCTCTTTTCTTACTTTTTTCTCTCTCTTTCTTTTCCCACTTTCTTTCTCTCTCTTTTCTTTCTTTCTTTTTCTCTCTTTTTCCTTTCTCCCATTCTTTTTACTATCTTTCTCTCTTTTTCCTCTTTCATTCATTCTTTCTTTCTTTCTTTCTTTCTTTAATTATTTCTCTTTTTCCTTTTCCTTTTTCCTTTCTCTCATTCTTGTTTCTTTCTCACTTTTTCCTCTTTCTTTCTTTTTTCCTTTCTCTTTCTCCACTCTCTCTCTCTTTATTTTCTTTATTCACCTGTTCCGATTAGCAGGCCTGGCATAATTACAACTGTCCCTCCTGGCAAATGTATTATTATCTGGTTATTTTAGGGTTTTTTAATCTGTTGTGTCTGTTTTAGGGATTTTAAAAAAATTATATTTATTTAGCTTTGTACAGTTCTTTTAATTGCATTTTAACCTCCTCCAAACTGTACATATTTAATTTTTTATTGTATTTTTGTGATATTCTCTATGGACTGTACACCGCCCCGAGTCCCTTCTGGGAGAGGGGGCGGTCTAGAAGCACAAATAAATTGAAATTGAAATTGAAATTTATCTTTTTCTTTCTTTTTTATATTTCTCTCATTTTTCTTACTTTTTTCTCTCCCTTTCTTTTCCTTCTTTCTTTCTTTTCTTTTCTTTCTCTTTCTTTCTCTCTTTTTCCTTTCTCTCATTCTTGTTACTATCTCTCTTTTTCCTCTTTCTTTCTTTCTTTCTTTCTTTCATTATTTCTCTCCTTTTCCTTTCTCTGTCTTCTTACTTTCTTTCTCTCTCTCTCTCTCTCTTTCCTTTCTCTCTCCTTCTTCTCTTTCCTTCCTTTCTAAGCCTTTCCCTCCGTCAGTGGATGAAACAGGCCAGGTCCCTCTTGAGCAAAGCCTGAACTCAGATGACCGGAGGGAGCTTGCTGTGTTCTTTTGTCAGCCACAACCTCCGTGTGGTGTGCCATTTCTCAATGTTAACTTCCTTGTGTTTGAATTCCACTGGCTTGGCCTCCCTTCTGTGCAAGATGGCCAAAGGTTCCTTCCAGCTCCCTCCTCCGTCAGCCATTCCTCCGCTCTCTGTTTTCATTCCATCAGCTCTGCTGGAGGCTCCTGGGCTCAGCTCCCTTCAGCCGCTTCCAAAACAAGGTTTATTTCATCCAGGCCTCTTTTCACAATCACATTCTTTGCTCTCTTGCTTACATTCTTTGCAATTCTTGTTTCTCTCTCTCCACGTATCAATTACCCTCCAAACTCTTTCACAATCCTCTAATGCGGTCTCTCTTTCTTTCTTTCTTTCTTTCTTTCTTTCTTTCTTTCTTTCTTTCTTTCTTTCTTTCTTTCTTTCTCTTCTCTTCTCTTCTCTTCTCTTCTCTTCCCTCCCTCTCTCTTCTTTCTTCCTTTTTCTTCTTTCTTTCTCCCTTCCTTCCTTCCCTTGTCTTTCTTTCTTTCTTTTCCTTCCCTCTCTCTCTCATCTTCCTTCTTTCCTTCCTTCCTTCTCTCTTCTTTCTTTCTTTCTTTTTCTTCTTTCTTTCTCCCTTCCTTCCCTCTTCTTTCTTTCTTTCTTTTGGTTGGTCGGTCCGTCTGTCTGTCTATCTATTGGTCTGTCTTTCTCTTCCTTCCTTCCTTCCCTCTCTCCTCTTCCTTCCTTCTTTCCCTCTTCCTTCTTTCTTTCTCTTCCTTCCTTTCTTTTCTCTTCTTCATTTCTTCCCTTTCTTCTTTCTTTCTTTCTCTTTCTTTCCTTCTTCCTTCCTTCCTTCCTTCCCTCTCTTTTCTTTCATTCATTCATCCATTCTTTATTTATTTTTCTTTCCTTCTTTATTCTTCCTCTCCCCTTCTTCCTTTCCTTTCCTTTTCCTCCTCCCTCCCTCCTCCTCCCTCCCTTCTTCCCCTTCTTCTTCCCCTTTCTCTTTTTCTTTCTTTTATTTTTGTCTCTTCCCTCCCCCCTTTTCTTTTCCTCCCTTCCAAGACCCCATAAAATGGCTGCAAAGGCGGATCGCATGACCCCGGGACTCTGCAACTGTCATAAATATGAATCAGTTGCCAAGTGCCTTAATTTTAATGACATGACCACGGGGATGCTGCAATGGACGTAAGTGTGAAAATGGTCATAAATCGCTTTTTTCAGTGTCATTGTAACTTTGAAGTTCGATTGCTAAGCAAACGGTCATAAGTCAAATGCCACCTTAATCGTTTTCACCACTAATTCATTTCCAACTCTGTGGCAATTCATTAGACAATCTAAATTTGTATCTTACTAATCTATGATTCGCTTCAAATTCAACAAAAAATCTTCCTTAAACCCCAAACAGGAAAATCAAAGAATGAACTAGGAAACGAAGTCAAGAACCGCACAGCAAATTTCCAAGTTGCATTTGCACACATTCTGAAACCTTGTCCTTCCAGAATTCCAACGCATAAGCATAAAATTAATTAGCTGATTGCCTCTAATTAATTTTATGCTTGAATCGACTTACGTTTTGAAAAGTCGGCATAATGTGCCTTAAATTCTCATGCATGCATTCACAACAGAAAGGCACCGAACAAGTTCCCGTATTGCAATCCTCACATTTTCCAATCCCGTTTTTCCAGAATTCTGATGTATTAAAATGAATACAATGAATGGGGAAAGAACAGGGAAGCCAAAAATGTTTCCTTCCTTCAAAGCATCCAAAGGACATCCCTATCTTAATTTGGGTTGTTCTAATCTTTTCATATTTTTATTACAGGAAATATTAGCGGCATAAAAATGTAATAAATACATTTATTATTTACAAATAATAAAGACCTTGGGGAGTGCAAGGCCAGGGACCGTCGCCTGGAGGCTCAGTGGGCTGAGATGGTCAGCCAGTTCCAGGCCATGATGCAGTCCCACTGGAACGAGGCCCTCTGGCTCTTCCCCACCAGCGGCGCTTCCCTCCAGCCTCTGCCCAAAGCCCCCCACCAGGAGGCCGAAGCAGACCCCAAGTTGGAATTTTTGCCCCTCTCCGACCCCCACAAAAAGACCCCAAAGGAGGAGACTCTCTGTGGCAACACAAGCATCCATTGCACATATCTGGCCCAGGGGCCATAGTTTGAGGACCCCTGATTTAGTACAATATAAAAAATGCAAATAATTTTTCTGCGGACCACCAAACTTTTCTCATGCACCACCAGCGGTCCACGGACCACCAGTTGGCCACCGCTGCTTTAGAATATATTTTTGCTTTTCCATTTTTTACTGGATTTATCTGAGCCCAACATCCATGTCCCCCCAAATCTTCTCAGGCTGCCCAGGATGGCCCAAAATAAACCAACGTGTTCTTGACTAGCAGTTGAATCGCTTTTGAATGGAATGCATAACCGAGTTTTGATAGCTATGTATATATTTATTCTTCCCAATACAAGCATTTGCTGGGAAGCATTCTGGGTGATTTGTTGGAAAAGACCCCTTTGACTTCACATCAAACTGTCACTAATAAAACATCCCCAAATTAGAAAGAGTTAGGGACTGGAAAATAAGACCTAAAAATAAACGACTGTTTCCTTTCCTTCTATCAAAAAATGCAATATTTATGGAACGCCTAAATTTAGAGATGGGTAGCGCCTGAAAACAACGTTGATTAGGTTGTTTTCCCACCTTAATATTGAAATATTTTTCATTTTTGATGTTGAAGTCTTGGAAAAATCTGCTCCAAACTCCAAGTTGGAGAAAAGAGAAAACACGGAGGGGGGGGGGGGGACGGACCAAGACAGAAATATCCCTTAAAGAAAGGGAAAGAAGTTAGTGTTGAGAAGGGACCCAAAACTGGCTCCCCACTGAATCAGTGAGGTGGAAGAGGAAGGAAGGAAAATCGCAAACACAATCGCAAGAGTTTGTTAATAGAGCCCATCCAGACGCTTGGCAAATGACTCATGTTTACGACGGTTGCAGTGTTCCCCGGGGTCACCTGATTCCCGTTTTGCGACCTTCCGACAAGCAAAATACAACAATACAATAATACAATAGCAGAGTTGGAAGGGACCTTGGAGGTCTTCTAGTCCAACCCCCTGCCTAGGCAGGAAACCCAAAATCGATGGGGAAAGCCAGATTCACGTAACGACGGTGTGACGAGCTTAACTAAGATGGAATGAAATAATATGGGATAATAGGAATCTTAAATATATGTAACTGTCTTTATAATGGAGCATGTTAAGAGTTCTGTAAGAGTAAAACTTTAGTTTGAAGATTAAAGGTTTGTAAGAGGAAGCTTAAATCACACCTAGCCAAACCGCAGGCTTGAAGAAAGGAAGCTTAGGCAGGAAACGTAGTCATAAGATGTCAAAAGTATGTATAAAAATACATGTTTTAGAATCCTTTGAAGTTCAGTCTGTGCTTCCTTGTGTTGTGACTGGATCTATTGCACAATAAACCTTTTCTGTTTGATCCCGGAATTCTGTGTCAGTTCCTATATTCCATAATATAACGAGTGCAGTGATTTGCTTAACAACGGTGGCAAGAGAGATTGTAAAAGGGGGCAAAACTCCCTTAATAAATGTCTCGCTTAGCAACAGATATTTTTGACCTCCATTATGGTCCCTGGGCTCATAAAAGGACACAGACAGGGATGAGATTCAGCCGGTTTGGACTGGTTCGCCGAACTGGTGGTTGCAAGGACTGGCTGGCCCTGCCCCACCACCACGCCCCTCCCAGGCCCGCATGGAGGCTCTAGGAGGGCAAAAAAACGGGCCTAGCAGAAGTTCTGGAAGTCCGGAAATGGGCCCGTGGCCGTTTCCACCCTCCTGGAGGCTCGGGAAAAGCCTCCGGAGTCTGGGGAGGACGAAAACGCCCCCCGCCCACCCCGTGAGGCGGCTGAGTAGGCCACGCCCACTTTGGCCACGCCCACACCCAGAGAACCGGTTGCTAAAATTTGTCAATCCCAACCCTGTGACACCGTCCTTCCTCTTCTGAAGCCCATGTGGGACTTAGGATGGTGGGAGTTGTAGTCCTCCCAATTCTGAAGAGGAACCCGTCTTGGGGCACGGGTGGGTGTGAAAGGAGGATTGATCTCTCTCCCCGAAAGAGGGCTCCCCACATGGACCCCTCCCCTCCTCATCCCTTCTTCTTCTTCCTCATCTGTTTCCCGTATTCCGCTCTCTCTGGGTGTATAAATAAACCTGTTTTCGGTTTTGTGGCACAATTTTTCCAGTCCTGGGGCAAGATCTCTCTTGGGGGGGGGATGGTTGAGCCAGGCAAGATAGGAAACAGGAGGCAAATGTATTCCTGGGGGTGGGGGAGCTTCAAAGGTTTTGCTGGAGACCCCGAAGATATGGAAGGGCGAGGAAGGTCTGGTTTCCCCCCCCAACGAATTGGATAACTCTGTTTGTGCCCAAGGAGGTCGTTCTGCTGAACTCTTCTGTCCAAGGACCTCTCTCTTTTTACCTCCCTCCCTTCCTCCCTTCCTCCCCCCTCTCTCTTCCCTCTCTCCTCTCTCTCTCTCTGTCTCTTTCTTTCTCTCTCTCTTCCCCTCCCTCCCCCTCCCTCTATCTTCCTCTCTCTCTCTTTCTTTCTGTCTGTTTATTTCTTTTTCTTCCCCCTCCCTCCCTCTCCCCCCCTCTCTCTCTGTGTCGCTTTCTCTGTCTCTCTTTCTTTCTGTCCCTTTTTCTCTGTGTGTGTCTCTCTCTTCCCTCTCTCCTCTCTCTTTCTCGGTCTTTCTCTCTCTTTCTTTCTGTCCCTTTCTCTCTCCCTCTCCCTCTCTCTCTCTCTCTTCCCTCTCTCCTCTCTCTTTCTCTGTCATTCTCTGTCTTTCTTTCTGTCCCTTTCTCTCTCTCTCTCTCTTCCCTCTCCTCTCTCTCTCTCTGTCGCTTTCTCTGTCTCTCTTTCTTTCTGTCCCTTTCTCTCTCTCTGTCTCTGTCTCTCTGTCTCTCTCTTCCCTCTCTCCTCTCTCTTTCTCTGTCTTTCTCGCTCTCTTTCTTTCTGTCCCTTTCTCTCTCTCTCTCTCTCTCTCTCTCTTCCCTCTCCTCTCTCTCTCTGTCTTTCTCTCTCTCTCTCCTGCTTTTATCCAGACACACAGGCAGTCCTTGACTTACGGCCATTCATTTAGTGACTGTTTGAAGTTCCAACCACACTGAGAAAGTGACTTACAACCCGTTCTCCTGTTTATGACGCTTGGACCATCCCTGGGATGATAGGATCAAAATTCGGACACTTGGCAAGGGCTTCACATTGATGAAAGCTGCAGCGTCCTTGGGGGTGTGTGTCACGTGATCCCCCTTTTTGCGACCTTCTGACAAGCAATGGGGGAGCCTGATTCACTTAATGACCATGTTACGAAACAACTGCAGAGATTCACTTAAGATCGGTGGCGAGAAATGTTGGGAAAATGGGGGGAAACTCACTTCACAGCTGTCTCAACTTAGCCATAGAAATGTTGGGCTCAATTGGGGTTGTAAGTCAAGGACTTGCAACCATTTGTTTAATCACTTTTACATTTGCCTGATGGCAGAACCTGGAGCCCTGCGGTTAGTAGGTTCACTTGTCAGTTAATGGTTCCTCCCTCCCTCCCTCCGTCTGTCTCTTTCTTTCCTTCCTTCCTCCATCCCTTCTTTGTCCCTCCCTCCTTTCTTTCCTTCTTTCTTCCTCTATCCCTTCCTCCATCCCTTCTTTGTCCCTCCCTCCTTCCCTTTCTTCCTTTCTTCCTTCCACCCTCCCTCCCACAATCTGTCTCTTCTTTCCTTCTTTCCTTTTTTTCCTTCCTTCCTTTTCCTCCCTCTCTTCCTCCCTCCCTCCCTCCTTTCTTTCTTTCCTTCTTTCTTTCATTCCTTCCTCCAACCCTTCTTTCTACCACCCTTCCTTTCTTCATTTCTTTATTTCTTCCTTTCTTCCTTTCTTCCTTCCACCCTCCCTCCCTCTGTCTCTTCCTTCCTTCCTTCATCCCTCCCTGCCTTCCTCCTTCCTTCCTTCCTTCCTTCCTCCCTCTCTCCCTCCCTCCCTCCCTCCCTGCCTTCTTCCCTCCCTTCGTCCCTCCCTCCCTCCTTTCCTTCCTTCCTTTCTCTCTCTCTCTCTCTCTCTCTCTCTCTGCAAGTGTGTTTGTATGTGCATGTGGAGTTCTAGCTAAAAAGCTTGCAAAAGCAAGTACAAACTATCCAAGGTAAAAATCAACATAATTTATTGAATATACTGATGACTTAGTGTAAAATCCAAAACTGCCAATGTTTATTCAAATGTTGATGTTTTTTTATTTTTCTTTGTAAAAGTTGTGAGATTTGGGGGGACTAATTTCCCCCGCATGATGTAGCTGTCAAAATTTTCTATACCTTTTTTAACCCCTTTTCCTTGAAAAAATTTGTAAAAACCAATAAAAACTTGTTACAAAAAAAAAATCAATGTAATTTGCCTCCATGAAAAAACAACAACAACCCTACATTAACCCTTGAGAGAAAGAGATGTGTGTTGTACAGGTAGTCCTTAACCAAAATCAATCTCTCAAGTTCATCCCCTACAGCCAACTGGAATATATACCGCATTTTTCAGAGTATAAGACGCACCAAGATTTTGAAGAGACCAGGATCAAATAAAATAAAAAAAGTTTTTTGCCCTCACAGACTTTTGGGAGGCCAAAAATGCTGTATTCAGCGTATAAGATGCACCCAGATTTTCACCCTCTTTTTGGAGGGAAAAAGGTGCGTCTTATACTCTGAAAAATACGGTAGTTATTCAAGAAAATGAGATTTCTCCCTCTAAAATTCCAGGTTTTGCATATCACACGTGAATCAAGGCAGCACCACAACTCATCTGTTAAAAAATAAAAATAACTCCTGCCTCAGAGCAACACGGTAATAAGGGAGGACAGAGAACTCATAAGGATCAAAGCAATTAGAAATTTATTTGACTTGCTAAAGTTAGGTTATTATGCCGGAGCAACGGGGGACAATTTTCTGCAGAAAACTCCCTGTCTATCCAAATAAGCTTCTCTAGAAGATCACAATCCTGGTCTCTTGGTATCCTTTGGAGACCTTAAAAGTCAAGAATATCTTCCGATCCCAAAAGATGCCACATTCTTCTGGGAAGCCCAGAAAAAATCCAGAAATCACCACGGATGAAGTTCAGTTGGCATCTCCAGGTCTGATGGAGGTTTCCACCACTGATCACGTCCCACCAAAACCGATGGTCTTAGCTGTCCTCACCAGGCCACATTACAGAGGAATTACATGGCCCAAAAAAGTCATGAATTATTTCGATCTCGGAGGCGCAAGGTCTCCACGGCTTTGGTAGACCTCTTCACTTGCTGGTCATCATCCTCAGGAATTCCTCATAATTCATCTGCCCGTCTCCATCCAGATCCGCCACCTTCAGCATCTCCTCGACTTCTTCGTTGGACAACTTCTCACCCAAGTTGGTCATGATGTGCCTCAGCTCCGCGGCGCTGATGTAACCGTTCCCATCTTTGTCAAAGACCTGGAAGGCTTTCCGGATCTCATGGCAATCACGGTTCTTGATTTCCTTTTCCATCAGGTTCAAGAACTCCGGGAAGTCAATGGTGCCGTTTTTGTGAGTTTCCAGCTTGTGGACAATCTCCCTCAGCTCAGCTTCAGTGGGGTTTTGTCCCAAGGACCTCAAGACGGTGCCGAGTTCCCTGGTGGTGATGGTCCCATCTCCATTCCGGTCAAAGAGCATGAAGGCTTCCTTGAACTCGGCAATTTCTTGTTCTGTCAGAGAGGTCATGGTGTCTTCTTCTGTCCCACCAACTCGCCGATCGTCTTCTGCGGCTGGTTGCTCGTGTCGGCGGTGAAGAACTGCTCCCCTTCCCTTGGCCCAAAGGTAGGGTTGCTTTTTCTGGCTGGTTTCCAGAGATCTTTTGGCATCTTGCAACGAGGAGACAACACCCGGGCTTTGATTCCATTGGAGCAAAGTCAACTGTGGAAATCTTCTGCTGAAGGGTCCACACCCTTTGCGTTAGGAACCTGCTAATCTTGTTTGGGCCAAGCCCGAAGGAGATTCACGATTTCTGGGTTTCATCCCACGTCTTTATGGGACTGAGGTTGCTACTGGTTCTCCGTGAGAAACTTCCAACCCATCTGGAGAACATCAGATGGAGGAGAACAATGGGAACTGATCATGGGATGGATGACCTCCAGCTGACTCTCTCTTCAGTTATGGCCCAGCCTGTTCATTCACAAGTAGCAACTTAGAACTGAGGAGAAACTTCCTGACTGTGAGAACAATTAATCAGTGGAACTCCTTGCCTCCAGAAGTTGTGAATGCCCCAACACTGGAAGTCTTTAAGAAGATATTGGATAGTCATTTGTCTGAAATGGTATAGGGTTTCTTGCCTAGGCAGGGGGTTGGACTAGAAGGCCTCCAAGGTCCCTTCCAACTCTGCTATTGTATTGCATTGTATTAAGTCACGGTCACTGAAGGGTGAAGCTTGTTCAAAGCGTGGGTGTTAAGACGCTAAAAGAAAGAGAGATCATTGGAAAGTTTTGATTTTAGAAATGCGTTTGAAGGAAAGTTTAAGATTTTAAAAAGGGTGGACTGGAAAATAGTACATACCAAAAAAAGGTTAAAAACTAGGATGCAGTGAGTTATAGTTCCCCACTCCCTTATGCACAAAAGCTGGCTGCTGATTTTGGGCCAATCAGCAGGAGATGGTGAGTTCTAGTCCTGCCTTAAGCATGAAAGCCATCTGGATGACTTTGGGCCAATCAGCAGGAGACTGTGAGTTCTAGTCCCGTCTTAGGCAAGGATGCCATCTGGATGACTTTGGGCCAGTCCTTCTCTCTCATCCCAACCCACCTCACAAGGTTGTTGTTGCGAGGGAAAAGAGAAGGAAGAAGGAACATTAGACATATTTGCCCCCTTGAGTTGTTCGTAAATATGATAAAGCCAGGATAAAATAAATAAAATGAAATAAATCCAAATAATGGCTGCAGACAAGATGAAGGCAGAAATGGCTCTTGGATGTGGGAATGTTTTGGGAATGCTGATGGAGACAAGATGGAAGATTCCTTCTGCAGGAATTGGTCCCAACTTGTGTCAGTCAGTCCAATCCTTGAATACATACTGAGTGCAATTATACTCTTTAATTCATGATTGTCTTTTGGTTGAGTCAAACGACTTAATGAGCCAAGAATGCTTGCAGGAAAATAAGCATGCCTCTCTCTCTTTATTTTAATTTTGATGAAGAATTTTACCGTCTCCTTCCATTCCCTCCTCTCTATTGATCTATGAAGACCTACCTACAAAGCCCTTTCATCTCAAACGGGAGCCGAAAATTTCATATATATGTAAATAAAACAAATATGTAAATTTTCCAAAGCACCCGAAGGCCACCCAAGGAAGAATGGATGGAAACTGAACAAGGAGAGATTCAATTTAGGAATAAGGAGGAATTTTCTGACAGAGAGAACAATCAACCCATGGAACAGAAGTTGCCTTCGGAAGTTGTATCCCTGGAGGCTTTCAAGAAGAGACTGGACTGCCCTCTGTCAGAAATGGTGTAGGGTCTCCTGCTTGGACAGGGGGTTGGACTAGATGACCTACAAGGTCCCTTCCAACTCTGTTACTCTGTTAAAAAAGAATCTGTTAAACCAGTGATGAAAAAGAGGAGGCGTTGGCCGGACTTAAAGGTGCGATGAAGATTTAATATCTTAGCGATGCCAGCATTGTTTTACTCTGCCCCAAATCAGTGCTAAATAAGACATCGTTCTCCCATGCCAACCTGGAGCCTGCTCACATCCAGCTGCAGGGACTTCAACTCCCAGAATTCCTAGCACCACTTCACCTGGCTGTGAAATTCTGAGAGCTGATGTGTATTGTGGCCCACCAGCAGTCAGCGGAGGTGGCAGCAGAATGAGACAATGAGGAGGTTGGGGAGGAACCTGGGCCAGTTCTGGAGTCTAGGGAAGGGTCTGATGAGGGCTCTGTGTTGGAGGCAGAGAGGGGGACAGAGCCATCTGACAGTTATCAGCTGCCTTCGGAGTCAGACATCAGTGAGGCAGAAGAACAGCTGGAGCCTCTTCCCAGTGTGTGCATGCACAGAGTTGCAAGACAAAGGGAAGAGCTAAAGAACAGGGATGGACTTGAGAGTAAGGCCACAGGTAAATGATGAATGGCCCCTCCCAGAGGAAATAAAGGAGGGGTGAAAGGGGAGTGGAGTTTGCAGGAGACCATTACAATACAATACAATAGTAGAATTGGAAGGGACCTTGGAGGTCTTCTAGTCCAACCCCCTGCCTAGGCAGGAAACCCTATACCGTTTCAGGCAAATGGCTATCCAACATCTTCTTAAAGACTTCCAGTGTTGGGGCATTCACAACTTCTGGAGGCAACTTCTGTTCCTCTGATTAATTGTTCTCACTGTCAGGAAATTTCTCCTCAGTTCTAAGTTGCTTCTCTCCTTGATTAGTTTCCACCCATTGCTTCTTGTCCTGCCCTCAGGTGCCTTGGAGAATAGTTTGACTCCCTCTTCTTTGTGGCAACCCCTGAGATATTGGAACACTGCTATCATGTTCCAATATCTCAGGGGTTGCCACAAAGAAGAGGGAGTCAAGCTATTCTCCAAGGCACCTGAGGACAGAACAAGAAGCAATGGGTGGAAACTAATCAAGAACATTAGTTCGCTTAATTGGTTCGTGACTCTCCGAGACTCCTGGCCAAGTTTTGCAGATCTCGGCCTGGCAGCTCTCCAAGCTAGAGAAGGTCTGTGGCTGTAAATCCTCCCTTGAAAGATTTTGCTGGATGTGAATAAGCAGAATTCAGAATTAAATTCATAAAAGGTGTTTTTTTTGTTGGGACCAGGAGTTGGCTTCAGGCTCTCAGGAAGCCTCGGTCAGAAGAATCAGCGAGAAGATTCCGGTTAGGAAACAAATTGGCAGGGGAAATCACCTACTTTGCAAAGGGAAAAGGAAAGTTATTTTACAGGACACCCAAAGTCTCTCATTTCTCCCCAGCTTCGATTGTATACACAAGTTGTATTTGCACAACATGCTCAGACAAGCCAGTGGAAAAGAACTGCAGTTAGCTCACGACATATGACCGTAATTAAACCCCAAATTCCCATTGCTAAAGAAGACAAGCGTTAAAGGAGCTTGGCCCTGTGTTATGACCCTTTTTTTTGCCACGGTTATTAAGTGAATCACTGCAAATGTTCAAGTTAGTGACCTGGTTGTTAAGTGAATCTGGCTTCTCCGTTGACTTTGACACGGTCACCGTCATAAATATGAGTCAGTTGCCAAATATCCTAATTTTGATCATGTGACCCCGTGACAATGGGTGCATCATAAATACGAGTCAGTGACCAAGCGTCGGAATTTTGATCACGTGACCAAGGGGAGGCTGAAACGGTCGTATGCGTGAAAAACTGTCATCCGTCACTTTTTTCAGTCCCCGTTGTAACTTGGAATGGTCATTAAACAGACTGTTGTAAGTCGAGGACTAACTGTATCACACTCCCAAGGACCCAGTTCAGAAGTCACTGTGAAGAAGACCGGAAAAACGAAGGACTTTAGTTAACCAGGGAAGCGTGTTACACACACACACACCCATCGAGTGTGAAGTTCAACAGCGGAGATGCTCGGAGATGGACGGAAGAACGTACGAGGAAAATTAGAACTGCAGAGAAAACAATGGCCACCAACCTGCCTTCCATTGAGGACCTCTACGCTGCACGAGTCAAAAAGAGGGCCGTGAAAATATCTACAGACCTCTCACATCCTGGACATAAATTGTTTCAACGCCTACCCTCAAAACGACGCTATAGGGCACTGCACACCAAGACAACTAGACACAAGGACAGGTTTTCCCCAAACGCCATCACTCTGCTTAACAAATAATTCCCTCAACACTGTCAAACTATTTACTAAGTCTGTATTACTATTACTATTAGTCTTCTCATCGTTCCTATCACACATCTCCTCCCACTTGTGACTGTATGACTGTAACCTTGCTGCTTGTATCCTTACGATTTATATTGATATTGTTTCCTAATACAATTTGATTGCTCATTTATACCCTATGACTATCATTAAGTGCTGTACCTTATGATTCGTGACGAATGTATCTTGTCTTTTTATGTACACTGAGAGCATCTTCTGCACCAAAGGCAAATTGCTTGTGTGTCCAATCACAGTTGGCCAATAAAGAATTCTACTCTATTCTGTATTCTATTCTGTATTTCTATTCTATTCTATTTTATATTCTATTCTATTGTTCTATTCTTATTCTATTCTATTCTATTCTATTCTGTATTTTATTATTTCTATTCCATTCTGCTCTTATTTTCTGTTCTTTTCTATTCCTATTTTCTCTTCTCTTCTATTTTATTCCTATTTTCTGTTCTGTTCCCTTCCCTTCCCTTCGTGCTTTCTATTCCATTCCATTCCACTCCACTCTACTCTATTTTTTATTCTATTCTATTCTATTCTATTTTTTATTCTGCATTTTATTCTGTTCTGTTCTTCTATTTTTTTAGTCTACATTCTATTCTATTGTATTCTGTTTTTTGTTCTGCATTTTATTCTATTCTATTCTACGGTATTCTATTTTTATTCTACATTCTATTCTATTCCATATTTTATTATTCTATTCTACTCTGCATTCTGTTCTGTTCTGTTCTGTTCCACCCGAGTCCCGCCTGTTCAGCTGGTTTTTAATTTTTAAAAAATCAAAACATTTTTTTAGTTCCGTGCAAGAGAAAAAGTACACGTTTATTTCACACTGGAGGCTTGGGGAAGATCCTCTGCAGGCAAAGCCAAGTAGGAACGTTGGCAAAAGTTTCTCGAGAGAGCTCTTTTGCTACCATGAATTGCAGATAAAACTTCTTCTCCTGTTCTGGGCTTGCAAATCCAGTTTTTGAACCTGAGGAAGAATTTCTGGGTTTTGGGGCCCAGGCGCAGGGGGAGGCAGAGCTGATCTTTGGTGACGGAAAGCCCCTTCAAGCGACAAGCCATGGCTTGCTCCCAACCAGGTTGTGGGCGACGCTGCGGAGGAACAAAGAGAACAAGCTGTAACACAGAACCGACGGGAAATTCCCAGCGACTTTTATTTCGGAAAAATAAAGTTGGCCCAGAATTATGACCCCCAACTGAGTCCCAGATTTCTGTTGCTAAGTGAGATATTTCTTGAATAGGTTTTGCCCCGTTTTACGATCTTTCTTGCCACTGTTGTTAAATGAATGGTGGTTGTGTAGTTAGTAACTATCCAGTTAGTGTCTATTCTAGTGAAAAGAAGGACGAGGGGAGACATGATAGCAGTCTTCCAATATCTCAGGGGCTGCCACAAAGAAGAGGGAGTCAAGCTATTCTCCAAGGCACCTGAGGGCAGGACAAGAAGCAATGGGTGGAAACTAATCAAGGAGAGAAGCAACTTAGAACTGAGGAGAAATTTCCTGACAGTGAGAACAATTAATCAGAGGAACAGAAGTTGCCTCCAGAAGTTGTGAATGCCCCAACACTGGAAATCTTTAAGAAGATGTTGGATAGGCATTTGTCTGAAACTGGTATAGGGTTTCCTGCCTAGGCAGGGGGTTGGACTAGAAGACCTCCAAGGTCCCTTCCAACTCTGCTAATATCGTGACACTATCCCACAAACGAGCAACGGTACCAATTCACAGGTCACACAAGTAGGATTTACTCCGGGAGCTTTCCCGCACGTGTTCAGGGCTAATCTTACAGGTTCACATCACAACACAAAGATGCAGGGGAGACTATGGAACACCTGGAGTAAACCTTACCTGTGTGGTTCCATGATCACACCCTGTGGGATCCGAGAATTAGATTTCAATTGGAGGTGGTTGGCACCTTCACAGGACTTCTGGGACTGAAGCCATCCAAAGTTGCACTGTCTTTCTCTCCACTCAATGCATGAGAAAGGCAGAGCGAAAGACAGAGAGAGAGAGAGAGACAGAGACAGAGAGAGAAGACAGAGAGAAAGAGAGAGAGAAAGACAGAGAGAGAGAGAGAAAGACACACAGAGAGAGAAAGAAAGAGGGAAACACACACAGAGAGAAAGAGACAGACAGACAGACAGACAGACAGACAGACAGAGAGGTAGAGAGAGACAGAGAAAGAAAGAAAGAGAGAGAGAGAGACAGAAAGGGAGAGTGAGAAAGGAAAGAGAGACACACAGAGAAAGAGAGACAGAAAGTGTGAGAGAGAGAGAGAGAAAGAGAGAGAGAAACAGAGACAGGAAGGGGGAGAGAGAAAGGGAGAGAGAGACAGAGATAGAGAGACAGAGAGAAACAAAGACAGAGAAGGAGAGAAAAATGGAGAGAGGGAGAGACAGAGATGGACAGAGAGAGAGAGAAGGAGAAACAGAGAGAGAGAGAGAAAAGGGGAGAGAGAGAGGGAGAGAAAAACAGAGACAGAGAGGGGGAGAGAGAGAGAGAAAGGGGGAGAGAGAGAGGGAGAGGGAGAGGGAGAGAAAAACAGAGACAGGGGGAGAGAGAGAGAAAGGGAGAGAGAGACAGAGATAGAGAGAGAGAGAAACAGAGACAGAAGGAGAGAAAAATGGAGAGAGGGAGAGAGAGAGAGATGGAGACGGACAGAGAGAGAGAAAGAGAGACAGAGAGAAACAGAGAGGGAGAGAGAGAGAGAGAGAGAGAAAGGGAGCGAGAGAGAGAGAGAGAAAGAGACAGAGAGGGAGAGAGAGAAAGAAAGGGAGAGAGAGAGTGTGTGTGAGAGAGAGCAATATAATGGATTGTTGGCTTATGCCTTCTGTGAAGCCCTGACTTGTTTGACTAAGTTTTCATGCATCAACCACAAATAACCAGGTCTCTGCAATTGCTCACAAAGGAGTTTGTTTGCTTCGTCTTTGTGAAGTGTGTGACTCAGGTTGCGTGCTCAGAAAACACCTCCTTTACCAGAGGCGAGATGAACACAGATGCACCGTCCCCCCCAATTCAAGATGTTGTCCAATTTCTTCTTAAAAACCTCCAGGGACGAAGCACACATAATTTCTGGTGACAAGGAGTTCTACCGGCTAATTGTTTTTACTGTCAGGAAATTTCTTCTTCGTTCTAGGTTGCGAAGCTTACCTTGAAAAGTTGTAGGTGCTTCATCACTGGTGTTTATTTTTTTTTTAAATAAAGACTATCCGAAATGGTCTAGGGTTTCCTGCTTGAGCAGGGGGGTGGACTAGAAGACCTCCAAGGTCCCTTCCAGAATCTATTCTGAGTCTGCCTGGTTCTCTGCTTGGTTAGAGAACCAGACTAGAAATAAGAATAAATTTCCTGATAGAACAATTAAGATTTCTTCTTCTCACCACTCATCCTTCCCCACCAAACAATCAGTGCTACAATTTCTGACAAAAATCAGAATATTGTACAGGTGATGAAGTGTAAAAAAAAAAAGCAAGATATCAGCAGGTGGTCAAAATCTTACATGGACGGTCATTTTTTGAACATTTCCCAAGAGATGGCTCAGAATTGCATAAATTAATGATAGATAATCCTCACAATGGAGCCCAAACTCGATGTTGCTAAGCGAGGCGTTGGTTCAAGTGAGTTTTGCCCCATTTTACGGCCTTCCCTACTACAGTTGTTAAGTGACTCACTGCAGTTCTTAAATTAGTCATACGGTTGTTAAGTGAACCCAGCTTCCCCCTTGACTTGGTTGGTCAGGAGGTCGTAAAAGAGGATCGCGTGACCCCGGGACAGGGCAACCGTCATAACTATGAGTCAGTTGCCAAGAATCTGAATTCGGGGATGCTGCAACGGCCATAGGAGTGAAAAATGTCACAAGTTACTCTTTCCAGTGCTGGTCACTAAATGAATTGTAAATCAAGGACTACCTGTACATAATATTGCATAAAATTACAAACTTCAATGCCCAGTAAAAACCCCAGAATTACTTCCTTCTCCTGAATGGTGCAAACACTGCAGAAAATTCTCAAAATGTTCTCCCCAAATATAACATAATAACCATTATATAACCCCAATCCTATCTTCTGTGGCCGATCCTAACCTAGTTTGTCCATTTGTGGTGACCGCAAGTTTCCATGAAACCTTAGATGTGGCTTCTTCGTAATCCACAACTGATCGAAATGGACTGATTAAAATGAACTGAAGCTTTTCCACAGAGAAACTTCTGGATTTACCTGTATTGGTGGTCCTCGAGTTATAACAGTTCATTTACCGACCATTTGAATTTGCTGAAAAAGTGACTTAGGATTGTTTTTCACACTTACAAGCCTTGCAGAATTCCCCAGGCTCCAGTGATTAAAATCTGGACGTTTGGCCACTGACTCGCATATACGACGTTTGCAGCGCCACGGGGTCACGCGATTCTCCTTTTGCGACCTTCCAACCATCAAAGGCAGTGGAGGGAGACAGATTCGTTTAACGACCATGTTACATTCGCTTAACCGCTTTGCCAAGAAAGCTGCTGAAACGAGGCGAAGCTCACTTAGCAGTCAGCTCGCTTAGCAACGAAAAATTGGGGCTCAATGGTGGTCGTAAGTCGAGGACGACCTGTTACCCAAAATGTTCTGAAGAATGACTTTTAGAAAGTAAGACGGCTTATCCTTCAGAAGTTTGGAGGATTTGGGTTTTCTGCCTAAGCAGGGGGTTGGACTAGAAGACCTCCAAGGTCCCTTCCAATTCTATTCTATTCCATTCTATTCTATCCTACACTACTCTACCCTATTTCTTATTCTATT
Organism: Natrix helvetica; assembly: GCF_964273705.1. NCBI lineage: Eukaryota > Metazoa > Chordata > Lepidosauria > Squamata > Natricidae > Natrix > Natrix helvetica. Next base: position 2,852,342 of record NC_138553.1, on the reverse strand, counting down.
CTATTTTATCCTATTCTATTCTACTCTACTCTATTCTACTCTACTCGATTCTATTCCCTATTCTATTTTATTCTATTCTATTCCATATTCTATTCTATTCTATTCTACGCTGCACTACTCTACTTTATTCCTTATTCTATTCTATTCTATTCTACTGTACACTACACTACTCTACTCTATTCTATTCTATTCCTTATTCTATTCTATTCTATTCTATTCTACACTACTCTACTCTATTCCTTATTCTATTCTATTCTATTCTATTCTACTGTACACTACACTACTCTACTCTACTCTATTCTATTCTATTCCTTATTCTATTCTATTCTATTCTATTCTACTGTACACTACACTACTCTACTCTACTCTATTCTATTCTATTCTATTCCTTATTCTATTCTATTCTATTCTATTCTACTGTACACTACACTACTCTACTCTACTCTATTCTATTCCTTATTCTATTCTATTCTATTCTATTCCTTATTCTATTCTATTCTACTCTACTCTATTCCTTATTCTATTCTATTCTATTCTACTGTACTGTACTGTACTGTACTCTACTCTACTCTACTCTACTCTACTCTACTCTACTCTATTCCTTATTCTATTCTACTCCATTCCATTCTATTCATTTTTTAAGTCTATTCACCGTTTCCCATTTCCAGCAGAAGAAAGGGTCGAGAGAGAAAGAGGGAAAGAGAAAGGAGAAAGGGAGAAGCAAGGAAACCAGGTTTAGCCCAAACCACAATACACCCCCTAGAAACATCCTCCTCGTTGGTTGTCCCTGCAACCCCTGCCTTCCTCACTGTACCAAGAGCTGGGTGGGTGGGGGGTCTCCTTCACGATGCCTCCTTCTTGGCCATCATCTTCAGAAACTCTTCAAAGGTGACCTTCCCGTCTTCGTCCTGGTCGGCCTCCTTCAACATATCCTCCACCTCCTCGTCGGTGAAGCCCTCCTGAAGGTGGAGGAGAATGTGCTCGAAGGACCGCATGACGGTCCCCAGCTCCTTCTTGGTGATGACTCCGTCGCCGTCCACATCAAAATGGGAGAAGGCCTCCTTGAAGATGCCAATCTCGGCTTCGGTGAACTCATGGGACATCTTGACGGTCGCGTTGCAGCCGAGGTTGTGTTGCTCCTCAAGAGAAGCACACCCTGAGTTTCTCCCTGGCGAGACAGGAAGATCTGGTGTCTGTGATTAGGAGACAAGGAACCCACAAGTCCAGTCTCCACCCTGCTTGTGGTTTCAGGCCCAGATTTGGGGCTAAGGAACCTTCTGGAATGCTACCTTGCCACAAGTTAGAAGGTAGATTGTTGTTGGGTTGGTGGATGAGGTGGGAGGGATCCCACAATCCATGACAACCTCAAGCATGGGTTGGGAGGTCAGGAACATCTTAATTTTCGTTGCCTAACAAGCCTGGATGTGCGTGCCATCAGGATACTACTCTAACGCTGATCTCCTCACGAAGCCAATGGCGTACAATTACATAATGGCCTTCAAACACGCCTTCCCCTGGATTTATCTTATAACTTTTTTAAAATTAAAAGTGGCAACAACGGAAAACCCGAAAACTATCACAAGCAGTCCTCGACGTACGTCCACAAACGAGCCCCAGATTTTTTTGGCGCTAAGCAGGATGGTTGTTAAGTGAGCTTTGCCCCATTTTGCGACCTTCCTTGCCACAGTTGTTAAACGAATCCCTGCAGTTGTTAAGCTAGGAACCCAGTTGTTAAGTGAATCGGGCTTCCCCGTTGACCTTGTTTGTCAGAAGGTCGCAAAGAGGGACCCCGGGACACTGCAACCGTCATAAGTACTTGCCAGTTGCCAAGGGTCTGAATTTTGATCACGTGACCATGGGGATTCAGCAATGGTCGTAAGTGTGAAAAAGGTGGTAAGTCGCTTTTTTCCCCCCAGCCCTGTTGTAACTCTGAACGGTCACTAAAAGAATGGCTGTAAGTCGACGACTAGCTGTAGAAACTAAAAAAGAAAATTAGTGCCAACAAGAAAAGTGGAAAAGAAAGAAAAAAAATATAACAAATATATTATATTTATATTTATCAAATTTGGAAAAATTACGGTAAAGGCAAAGAACAGAAACTTCTGTGAAAATGACTTCTCCCTTCTTCACAAGTATAAACCCACTGCAATAACTTGTCCACTTCTCTTAAAACACAACAAATGCTCTCTTCTTCCTCTCTCCCTCTCCCCCTCCCTCTCTCCCACCCCCTCTCTTTTTACAGTCTGGTCATTTCAATCCTGCTATCCACAAAAATCCATTAAAGTTCACTAGTATCAATTTTAACCTCGATCAAATAAACCCACTTCATATTCCTTCCTTTTACTTCTCTAAAAACCTCGATCTTCGGTACCTTCCAATGATATCCCTTCTTGGCTTCTAGAAGATACTCTTTGATTGGGAGGGGTGTACTCCTCCGGGAAGGTTATCTCTTGTAATGATTACTCCTGGCCAGAGTTTGTAATTAATACTCACAACATCACAACAATATGGAAATGGGGATTCCAAAGTGAGTGATAGGCGGAAACTGTGCTGAGGCGTTGAAACTAATTCCTGATGGATGAGCAATTAGAGAACGGGGAAAGAATATGTTTTTAAAGATAATGGCTCTCTTCCTTGCAGGCAGAAGCCGGATCGCCAACTGGCAGGGATGGTGTAGGAATTAATTTGCGTCCTTAAACAGTTATGCTCTCTGGGGAATTCTGGGTGTTGAAGTCCACGGCTCTTTAAAGTTTCCAAGGTTGGAAAACACCGAGCTAAATCTTGAAGGGTGGATAGGTTTATGGAACTGGAATAGATGCATTATGGGTGCTCCTTGATTTAGGCCATAACTGAGCCTGGAATTGCAGTCAAAAGTCATGGTGGTCATTAAATGGATCACCAAGTAACCGTGCCAATTTTTTGACCATTTTTGCAGTGGTGGTTAAGCAAATCTGTTTCACTTAATGGCTGGTTCTTTTGCGGGAAACCGGAGGCATACATGAAAAACTGTGTAGTCACACATGACCGCAGGATACCGCAAACAAGCGTGAACTGGTTGCCAAACACGCAAAATGTGATCACGTGATCACACAGGGGAGGGGATTCTCCAGAAGAGGGCTGGAAGTAGCTCTGGTGAAGTCCGTCACAACTTTGAATCTTTGCTAAATGAGGACAAACCCTCTGAAGTGAACTCAAAGATTCCTTTCTTAGGAGTGCTGGCTGCCTCGGCAAAAAGTTTCTTTCTCACCACAAGCTAACAAGTCCACCCGTCTGTCCGATGAATAGTTGTCTGCCCCATCTATTCATCTCTGCCCCCTGCCTTTTGTCCCCAAAGCTCGGGTGGGGCTTTGCTAGCAGAGGTAGCTCTTCCATCCCAAGGACCGGCCCATAGATTTCCGTTGCTCTCCTCTCCTCTGCCTTCTGTACATCCGTGCGTCAGGCACTAAGCCCAGCTATTTCTCTTCTTCCTCATCAGCCACATCCAGGCCTGGGGGCTGTTGACTCTCCAATTTTTCTTCGATATATATTATTGTTCTTTCTACTTTCTGCGCTTGACAAATTGCTTCTACTCCTGCCTTCTGTGTGAATTTTGAGATTATCCTACTATTTCTCCGTTCCCTTGCCTTACAATCAAGTGTTGGATTGCACACTGAGGTGTGCAAAACATTTTGAATATGAATCATGTTGTGATTGATATGTATTGGATGTTTCCAACTTTAATGGAGGAATCCTGGCATTATTCCGACTACGGAAGAGTTCTGTGCCTGCTGGACGCCTGTTTCAAATTTGAAACGTTTCAAGTTCAAATCATATTTTGTAAACTGTTTGCGTTTATTTATTCAGCATATTTATATAGCCACAATCATCTCACAAGCACATGACTCTGGGTAATGTACAACACAACAATGGTTAAAAATGTCATGGCAAAATAAGTGCCTGCTTTGATAAAAGAAAAAAACACACAACTACTTTTGCCTTTACTTGGAAACCACTTCTGAACTTTTTGCTTGGGGTGGGGAAAAAATGAAATTTTGATTTTGGGTTTTACTGATTAGATAGATCTGTTGTTATAGAAACGGGGCCCCCATCACTGCAGGTTTTTAAAGAGAGATTAGACAGACCTGTATGGTATAGGGTCTCCTGCTTGAGCATGGGGTTAGACTAGAAGACCTCTAAAGTCCCTTCCAGGCCTATGATTCTATTACTGAGATGGGAGGGAGGGAGGGAGGGAAGGAAAGAAGAAAGGAAGGAAGGAAGGAAGGAAGGAAGGAAGGAAGGAAGGAAGGAAGGAAGGAAGGAAGGAAGGAAGGAAGGAGAGGCAATTGATGGAAGGTCATTAAAGACAAATCCAACCTAGAACTAAGGAGAAATTTCCTGATAGCAAGAACAATTAATCAATGGAACAACTTGCCTCAAGAAGTTGTGAAGGCTCCAACACTGGAAGCTTTTAAGAAGAGATTGGACAACCATTTGTCTGCAATCATATAGGGCCTCCTGCTTGAAGAGAGGGTTGGACTAGAAGACCTCCAAGGTCCCTTCCAATTCTGCTATTATGTATTCTGTGGTATATTTTGGACTTATGCTCTAATTATTGGACATAGGTCGGCCATCCCAAACATCTGTTCTACAACAGAACCCTGAAATAATCACCAACCTGGAAAGAAACTGTACCTTGACATTACTTCTCCACCATTATTCGTGCAAATTCTTCATAGTTGACCCTCCCGTCCCCTTTTCGGTCCATCTCCTTGATCAACAGCTTCACCTCTTCGTCGGTCAGCTTCTCACCAACGACGGTCAAGACGTGTCGCAGCTCTGCCGTGTTGACGTAGCCGTCTCCGTTTCTGTCAAACACACGGAATGCCGCTCGGATCTCCTCCTCGGTGTCGGAATTCCTTGTCCTCCTGCCCATCATGGAGAGGAACCTTGGGAAGTCTACCTTGCCCTTGTAGGCCTCGATCTCACCGATGATGCTTCGTACCTCAGATTCCGTGGGATTTTTCCCGAGGGATCTCATGACGGTCACCACCTCCTTGGGGGTGATCAGCCCGTCACCATCTTGGTCGAAGAGCGCGAAGGCATCTTTGAATTCTCTAATGTCGTCTTCCGAGAGCCGGTTGGCCATGTTGCTTCTCCGAGCCTCACACCCACGTCAGTTGTCCTTCTCAAACACAACAAACACAACTCCTCCTCCTCCTCCAAGGAACAGGAAAATCTGGTGGAGGACGAGGACGTGGTGAAGGAATGAGAAAGATCACTCCTCGCCCTCTAGGCCTGGATGTGGGTCGGTCGGTTTGAGAAAGCATCACGTAGGGAAGGTAGGCTTCCAGAAGTACGTAGGAAGTGCTAAATTTTCAATGTCTTCAACTTCATCTCTTCCAACCAGAATTGGAGAGCACTTAAGACTTATATACCGCTTCACAGTGCTTTTACAGCCCACTATGACTGGTTTACAGAGTCTGCCTCTTGCCCCCAACAATCTGGGTCCACATTTGACCCACCTCGAAAGGATGGAAGGCTGAGTCAACCTTCAGCCTGGTGAGATTCGAACTGCCAAATTGCAAGCAGCTGGCAGGCAGCAGAAGGAGCCTGTAGTACTGCACTCTAACCACTGCGCCACGGTGGCTCGTGCACAAGTAATCCTCAATTTATGACCACAATCAAGCCCAGAATTTCTGCTGCTAAGTGAGACAGTTTTTAAATGAATCTTTTCCCCATTTAACAACCTTTCCTGCTGCAGAGGTTTAGGGAATCAAGGCAGTTGTTCAGTTAGTAAGACGATTGTTAAGCGAATCCGGCTTCTCCATTGTCTTTGCTTGTCAGAAGGTCGCAAAAGGGAACGCCCGGAACAACGCAACCATCAAAAGTACATGCCAGTTTCCAAGAGTCTGAATTTTGATCATGTGACCATGGAGATGCTGCAAGGACTGTGCAAAAAACGGTCGCGGGTCGCTTTTTTGAACAGTGTGGTAACTTCGAACCATCACCAAACAAATGGTCGGAAATGGAATGGTATCTGTACTTTGGGCTTTACGTCTTCTCAACGGTTCTCCTGACGAAATTATCTTTCCCACGTAGCGGCGAATAGGTTAAAAATAGATGTAACGAATTGAAGAATTCTCGAGAAGAGACAGAAGTTTGGAACTTTCCATTTGGACGCAAGATGGAAAAAGCGAACGAGTCAGCGGGCATGCCGGGGTGTTTAAAATTCTTCAAGCGCTGTTCTAATCCAAACCGATTGTGCTTAATTTGGCCTCCTCTGTTCTCTTGCATTCACTTTCCTTTGCAGAAAATCATGTTGTTTGCAAGGATGCTATCATAGAGTTGGTCCCACAGGATTAAGTAACCGGGAATGCGGATAACTAACAATCTGGTCTCGCCACACGTCATCGTTAGTGACATGCGCAAGCCAGCATCCGTATTTCCTGCATCGGGTGAGGAGAGCACCTCTTTCTCCTTCTGTCCTGGCCATTTTTTATTACTGAGGCACGATGGGGAGAGTTTTAACAAACCTGTTTGGTATGGTGGCAGCAGAGCCTCAGATAGAAAGTCCTTACAGAGAGTGGTGAGGACAGTAGAGAAGATTATAGGACGCTCGCTTCCCATTACTCAGGATGCTGCTTATAAGCACTATGTGCTTAGAGCTTGAAGCATTGTTAGAGACCCCACACACCCACTCCACGGTCTGTTTTTGTCGCTCGCCTCTGGGAGGGGGTTTCGGAGTATTTCTAGCAGGACTCGCCGATTCTGTAACAGCTTTGTTCCCTAAACTCTCAAGATTCATTTCTCTCCCCATATGCATGTTTAAATCCGGACTAGACTGTGTTCTTTCTCTGTGTCATATAATATATGTGGATATATGCATAATTGTGTATTTATTTATTTTGTCATGTTTATGTCGTGTATATTGGAGGTGGCGACCCTTTGAGAGCTGTATGCAACGAAATTTCATTTTAATGTATGCCAATTACTGTACATTTAAAGCGACAATAAAGTAATTCTATGTTAAGGAACTTGAAAATCCCTCTCCATTCCCAGGGATTGCTGAACGTAGATGGCCAGTCTGGGAGGCCAAATACAGGTAATCCTTGATTTACAATAGCTTCTTTAGTGACCATGCAAAATTACAATGGCCCTGAAAAAAATAGTGATTTAGGATCGTTTCCACATGACCATTGTAGCATCTCCCTGGTCGCATGATCAAAATTTGGATGCTTTGCAAACCGGTGTGTGCTTATGGCGGCATCCCAGGGTCACATGATGCCTCTTTTTTGCAACCTTCGGACTAGCAAAGTACAGGTGGGATTCAGCCGGTTCAGGCGGATGCTAATTTTACATCTGGTTCGCTGAACTGGTAGTTGCAAGGACTGGCTGGCCGCGCCCTCCCCTTCCCTCCCAGGAGTTTCCACGCGCCTTGTTCATCATGCATGGTAAGTGCAGGGCCCTCGCGGAGGCTCTGGGAGGGCAAAAAGTAGGTCTCCCGGAAGTTATGGAAGTCTGGAAACGGGTCCGTTTACAGCCTCCGGAGGACCTTCGCAGCCCGGCGGAGGCCGTTTTCACCCTCCCGGATGCTCAAATAAAGCCTCCGGAGCCTGGGGAGGGTGAAAACACCCGCTCCCTCCACCCCCCCAGTGGTGCAGAGAACCCGTTGCTGAAAATTTTTGAATCCCACCCCTGCAGCAAAGACAACAGGGAAGACAGATTCACTTAACAACCGTGTTCTGACCTTAGCAACTGCAGTGATTCGCTTAAGCACGGTGGCGAGAAAAGTCGTAAAATGGGACAAAACTCACTTAATAAGGGTCTCACTTAGCCACAGAAGTTTTGTATTAAATTTTGGGCACAGCTGTGGCCAGAGGTTGGTAGAGGATGAGTAAACAGCTTTGCTGTCGTCCAGGTTCAGTGTATCATCGGCTGACGGAGAAGACATCTGTCAATCACACAATAACAACGCGAAATTTAGTTCTCACTCAGGCAATAAAATGTAGCATGAGGTGCTTGACTCTGAACCGGCTTCTGCACCCAGCATATTTTTTCAATTTCACACTTACGACTGTCATCCCATGCTCACGCGATCAAAATTCAGACACTTGGCAACTGACTCGTATTTACGACGGATGCAGCTTCCCAAGGGTGTCACGCAATTTCCCTTTTGCAACCTTCTGACAAGCACAGTCCATCCAGATTCGCTTAACAGCCATGTGACTGACTTAACAACTGCAATGTTTCGCTTAACAACATGGGGGGGAGGTTGTACAATAAGTGGGGTGAAATCATTTGACAAATGTCGCAGCGAAAGAAATTTGGGAACTCAATTGTGGTCATAAGTCGAGGATTACCTGTAAAGGTAAAGGTTCCCCTTCCACATGCGTGCTAGTCGTTCCCGACTCTAGGGGGCGGTGCTCACCTCCGTTTCAAAGCCAAAGAGCCAGCACTCTCCGAAGACGTCTCCGTGGTCATGTGGCCAGCATGACTCAACACCGAAGGCGCATGGAACGCTGTTACCTTTTTTTTAATGTGCTTTTGAACTGCTAGGTTGGCAGAAGCTGGGATAAGTAACGGGAGCTCACTCCGTTACGTGGGGCTAGGGATTCGAACAGCTGAACTGCCGACCTTTCTGACTGACAAACTCAGCGTCTTAGGCACTGAGCCACTGTGTCCCTATCCTGTATATACAGGACTACATATATATATATATATATATATATATATAGATAGATAGATAGATAGATAGATAGATAGATAGATAGATAGATAGATAGATAGATAGATAGATAGATAGATAGATAAATAGATGATAGATAGATAGATGGATAGATAGATAGATAGATAGATAGATAGATAGATAGATAGATAGATAGATAGGAATAATTACCTATCTGCCTGTCTGCAACAGAAACGCTGGGCTCATTCGTGGTCGTAAGTTGAGGACTGAGCAAGTTTCTTTTTTTGAGGAATTTTCCACACAATGGGCAAGTTCTCCGCCCCCAATTTTTATGTCAAAAAACGGTTCGACATAATAAAAATAGGGGAGGCATGTTGCCGGTGGAAATAATGTTCCAGGCGGTTGTTTTACTTTTATTTGGAAATTCCTGACCCTCTCCCCACATTTTAATGAGCGCCATGCTCTCTCCTTTTCCAAAACGTGCACGTGCCAGCTATTTAACAAAAGAAAAAGAAAAAAAGGGGAAAATTGGGGTTTTATTTTCCAACATGGAAAGCTTCAGGCATCCCCCTCCCCTGCATTTAATTCCCTCCAGATGTCATTAAATCACGTCCTGGAATCGCTTGCTGGCTGAGGGAGAAAAACATGACATTTCCCCCCCCCCCCGAAAAAAAGTTTTCCCTACCCCAAAATGAATGACTGTGTTGAGCCCCCGAGGAAGGAAAGGGTCTGGGGGGGTAGCAGAGAAAAAGGCTACAAAATCACATCCACCCAATCCATGGCCGGGAGCCAAATGACCTCAACCCAACCGTAGATTTCCTTCCATCTCTTGTTGCGGATTCGAGGCAGGTTTAAAACTGGGAACGTTGGGGGAACGAAGCATCGAAACCTCTGATTTGCACATGTCCAGTGTTTATTATTATTATTTTTTTAAAAGAGTTAGGAGGTCCCTAAAAATGGAATTCTACCATTGCAGGTACTTTAGCCCCCCAAAGTATAGTTCTAATTTTAGCACCTTTGTTGTCCTGTGGCTAAGTTGTGTTTGAGTCTTCATGATTCGGTAGGATGCCAAGACGCCTAGTCCTCCATTGTCTCCAGACTTCGGCCAAATTTGTGTTCGTTGCATTGATGATGACCCTATCTAACTATCTCTTCCTCTACAGTCCCCTTCTCCTTCTGGGGATGTCTACGAAGATTCTCAGTCATCCAGGTCAAAATTCTCCCCAAAGGTGCAAGAAAACCACCAAACTCCGAGAGAAGTGAGGACTCCACAGCCGTCACCCTCCTCGTCGTCGTCATCGTCCTCCTCCTCTTCCGCCTCTTCTTCGTCTTCCTCTTCCTCTACTTCTTGTTCCTCCTCCTCTTCCTCCTCTCTGCAAACCCCACTCCCTTCTATCACTGATCATGTTGCCTAGTTGGTTCATGAAGCTTCTGCAAGAAAACCACCAAGGAACGCATTGTTTTCCTCCTCCTCCTCCTCCTCCTCCTCCTCCTCCTCCTCCTCCTCCTCCTCCTCCTCCTCCTCCTCCTCCTCCTGCTGCTGCTGCTGCTGCTGCTGCTACTCCACCACCACCACCACCACCACCACCTCCCACTTCAAACCCATATCAACTCTACTTTGTTTGATATTGTTAGGACAAAGTCCTGAGTTGCTCAGGCAGGGAGAATACGAGTGCAAAGAGAAGGACGAAGGAGGAGGAGGGGGTGGAAGAGGAGGAGGAGAAGGAGAAGAAGGAGAGGAGAAGAAGAAGAGGAAGAGGAGGAGGAGAAGTAGTGTAGTAGTAGTAGTAGTAGTAGATATCTCGGATCTCCAACAAATATCATCGTCAAACGTTGAATTCTCGGCACCTTCCGATGCATAAAAATGCCCTTTCTGGCCTAGCCTTGGAGAGGAGGACCTTGATGCAAATGCCAGGAAAAGCAAAGACTATACTACTTGGAGCAAAGCTTTATTTCTGGCTCACTTGCTAAATAAAGAGGTGGGGAATCTGATGGCCAGGCCACGAGGCGCCTATAGATGGGACTTCGGGCCTGGTTAGGGAGCAAGGAGGGTGAGGACGCCACGCAATTCTCCAGGGGAGCCAAATTCTAGATCTTTTCTGGGAAGAAGGCTTGGGAATGCTTGGGAACGGCAGGGGAGAGCGACTCTTATCTGCCTGCCTCTCCTCTGAGTAAGATTTCCCAGGGCTGCCGGAATTCTCTGTGGCCCAAATAGCCACTTGGTTCAGTTATAGCAGTTCCAGGCTCTGATGGGTTATATTTCCTTTCCGTTTAGCACAATGTTTCTCAACTTTGGTAAGTTTAAGACAGATGGACTTCAACTCCCAGAATTCCCTGTGCTGACTAAAGAATTCTGGGAGTTGGAGTCCACCCAATGTGAAGCAGGTTGGCTGGGGAATTCTGGGAGTTGAAGTCCATCTCTCCATGGCCAATTTACAGGCCCATTGCCTCAGTTCAACACCTTTTTTGCATCATGGCAACCAAAACTGGATTCAGTAGCCCAAATGTGGCCTTACCAAGGCCTTTATAAAGCGGGACAGGCATCACCTCAACAGGTGGAGCAGTACTAACCCTTCATGTGACTTTGATCCCATCCCTCTGGTGATCCGACCTAGGACAGCATCCGTCAATAACTACCTAATAGTTACTACAGGCCCCCCATCATTGCATTTCATTCGCCCATTTGGGAAAGGAGCCATTGAGTGGCAAAGAAGATCCTGAGCACTAACCACTCCACTGCTCTACCTTCTGGAAAAAGAGTCTTTTGTAACTCGCCCCCTCCCCTTCCCCACCCCAAACGGTGCTGTTTTGTAAACAGGGCAGCCCCCACCATCTGGGGACCATTTCACTTGCTTTCCAAAGTCCAAAAGTTTCCATTGGCCTGAAAAAAGTCCCTTTTATAGAGCCACAAAACGTGTGTGGAAAAAAAAAATGTTTTTTGGCACCAGGAAAAGGTTCTTCGCTCTTAAGTTTGGAAATTTGGAAAAAGGATTGTGGTTTTGTGGTCTTTTGTGAGTTGGGTCCTTGGTGAAATCTTAATTCTGGTTTTTCACCTGAATTATTTTATTGAGAGGATTTCCTTGCTGGTTTTCGAGCAATTTCCTAAGCTCCGAACAGATACAAGACACCCTCAACTTACGACCTCGATTGAACCCAAAACCTCTATTGCTAAGTGAGGCCGTTGTTAAGTGAGATTTGCCCCATTTTACGACCTTTCTGGCCACAGTTGATAAGTGAATCAATGCCGTCGTTGTTAAGCGAATCTGGCTTCCCCATTGACTTTGCTTGTCAGAAGGTCGCAAAAGGGGAACACATGACACTGCAGCCGTCATAAATACGAATCAGTTGACAAGGGTCCGAATTTTGATCACGTAACTATGGGGGTGCCACAATGGTCATAAGTGTGAAGATTGGTCCTAAGTACTTTCTTCAGTGCCATTTTTACGGTCCCTAAATGAACTGCCATAAATCGAGGACTACCTGTAATACAGTCTCAGGTAGTCCTCGACTTATGTCCGATCGCTTAGTGACCAGTCAGTCACTACCTGAAAAAAAGGGGGAGTTACGAGCTGCTTTTACAGCTGGCTACAGTGTCCTATCGTCCCAGGGCTGCGATGATTAATTAATTACAACGGTTTATTTAATGGATTAGATTATCAACACGTATGCCAAAAAAAATCACTTCTGATTTTTTTGGGCAAAACTGCAAGCTGAACGGACCCATTGGTTCACTTAACGGCAAAAAAGGTCGTAAAATTGTATCGCTTAGGTAACCGATCCATTGACAGCTCTAACGGACAAGCTCCATTACAGTTGTAACTTGAGGACTAGCTGCATATCCGTTACGGAGCCGCATAGTCTGTGGTCTCTCCAGCTTCCTGATTTTGCTGCTTGGATGTGACGGCTATGGCTGCCATCTTGACTTTTTTGACCCATCTCTCTGCCTTGAGGCGGGGAAATACAATCGTTCCAAGATCAAAGAGGGAAGCCAGTGATTTTACGTGAGTTGTGTTTTCCGAACTTGCCAACTTTATGATGAGTGGACTTCAACTTCCAGAATTCCCGCAGCAAGGTGGGAGTTGAAGTCCACTCATCTTAAAGTTGCCAACTTTGCAAAATGTTGAAATAAGCTACGAACAAATAACTTTCTATTTAACATCTGTATGCATCCCGATCCAGATTTAGGCCAGTCAAACAGCAACCACAACCCCTCAATTTAAGGTTCGTCAACAAATTAACAACAGTCACAAGGCAGGAATTTAAATAATCGGTGCAGTTAAAGATTGTTTATGCCACTGGCATCTGGAACATCACACATTGAGGGTTACACTAGGGAGAGGTTTGTAAACCATTCAGTATCTCCCTGCTGACATGCGATTTATACATTAAATAAACGAATAAAGATGTGCCAGAAAATTAAATAACTATGTCATAAGATCATGCCCAGGGTTTGCTTGTTTATTTATGCACGTCAGAAGCCTCGCAATTCAAATAAGGCATCCTGGAGGATATAAAATTTAAAATATAAAATACACGGTTAAAACATGTGCAAGTTAAAGAAGTCGTTGCCCAGAAATGAGTAAACATTCATTGTGTTCGGTCACGCTGCCATGAAGTTCTCGCTGAAGCAGGTATACGTCGGTGTTGTTGTTGGTCTGGCACCACAATCACAAAGGGCAGAAGCCCCATTTGATCAGAGTGTCTCTGGATCTTGTTCAACCCGTGCACAATCTATCCAACGTCTATGGAGACTCTGAGTCCTCCTGGTCAGGGTTGTCCCAAAGGTGCTTTTTTCAGGAGGCAAATGGGCTTTCTGGTTTTTCTTTGAAGACGTTTCGCTTCTCATCCAAGAAGCTTCCTCAGTTCTGACTTGGAGGGTGGTGAATGGAAGGATTGATACTCCTTGCAGACAGCTGGTCATTTGCATCCTTTTAGAGGGTCGTTGAGGCCACTTGGATGAAATGTCCGCAAGAAAACAACCAAGCTCAGAGAGCACCAAGGATTCCCCTCCATTCCCATTTCAACTCAGAGAGACAAATATTCTCCTTTACAGATTAGTTCCTGAATGGAAGGACTACCGTAAAATTCCAGAGCTGGGGATGAGATTGCTGAAAGTTGGAAAAGTCTGGAAAGCAACCACAAACTTCTCTCGCTGAGAAAGCTGCCCCATTACATAACAATTTGGAGACACGGCTTTGTCGTGAAGGTTGAACATCTTAGACCAGAGATGGCAAAACCTTTTTTTTTATGGCGAGCCGCAATTGTGTGCCTGCGTGCTATTGCGCGTGCAAGCATATCCACACCAATTCAATCCTCCACCCCCACCTGTGCATGCGCGCACAACCCCTCCCCAGCCTCCGGAGTCTTTCCTGAAGCCTGGGGAGGGTGAAAACGATCTCCCCCTGCCCACGTGTGCTGGAACTGATGGCTGGTGTGCCAGAAAATATGCCACCTGTGGCAGGCGTCCCATAAGTTGGCCATGATGGTCTTAAGACTAAGATTTATTTCTCCTCCTGGGCAGAACCAAGTTTAGTCATGGTTTCATGAAAAGCAGAAATCTTCTCCTTTTTGGCACCGACCAACCACCACCAAGTGGGGTCCTGTCTCATTTTTATGTCTTGTCTGACGTGCAGTCTAGCATCTGCAAACAATTACGCTTTTGATTGTTTCGATTTCATTCCTTTTCCCCAAACAAGGCTTGCCTGCGCCAGATGTTTTCCGAAGCCACATCATGCACGAAAAACCAGATGCTTGCTTTGAACAAGCGTTTCTGAATCCAGCCGGGATCGAAGAAAATAATTTCGCGAGGATTCAGCGAGCTTTGGCATAAAAGGGTGCTGGAAAATAGAGCTCTATATTTCGACATCATCTTTAAAAGAAAAAGAAAAAAAAGGGGGGGGCAGGAGATCGAGGAATGTTGATTCCCCCCAAAATGTAATCTAAGGACTTTGGAGGATCATTTTAATCTTTCTTTGCTATTGGGAAGTTATCCAAAGTTGGGATAAACCGAGAACATGAAAAAGTCTAATGGGAGAACACCCAAAATCAGATCAATCTTTATTTGTTCATAGATTAGCAAATCAAACTCTGGAGTTGCAACTAATTGAGAGAGAAAAATAAAATAAATAGCTGCTCTAAAATATATAAAAAGGGTTAAAGTTAATACTCGAGGTGCTTTTTCGAGAGGCAACTGGACTTTCTTGGCATTCTTTGAAGACGTTTCGCTTCTCATCTAAGAAGCTCCTTCAGCTCTGACTGAATGGCGGGGAAGGGAAGGATTGATACTCCTTGCAGACAGCTGGCCATTTGCATCCTTTGAGAGGGTCGTTGAGGCCACTTGGAGGTTTCTCTGTGTCCTCAGGGTCACACCTGAGTTGTGCAAATGGGTGTGGAGTCTTCTTGGAACTGTTGAAAGGACTGTGTTGTAAACGAGATAGATGGTATCCCTCCTCCTCTTTTGGCACAGGGGCTATTCAATTTTTATACAGATGGCCTCTTTGACCCTTCTTTCAAACCAGTGGTCACCTCTGTCCAAAACGTGGACTTTGTTGTCTTCCAAAGAGTGGCCTTTTTTCTTTCCAATGCAGATTTTGAAAGACTGCTGAATCGTATCTTGATGGCTTTGTTCTCCTCTGTTGCGCCATGCGGTTGTGAAACGGCTGTTTTGTTTCCCCAATGCACAGATCTGCCCACGGCTCACTGTGTTGCGCTGCAATGGCCAGATTGCTCGGATTGTGATGAAAAAGCGAAACCAAGATTAACAAGGAAGTCCAGTTGCCTTTGGAAAAAGCACCTTTGGGACACCCATAATACAATACAATACAATAGTAGAGTTGGAAGGGACCTTGGAGGTCTTCTAGCCCAACCCCTTGCCTAGGCAGGAAACCCTATACCGTTTCAGTCAAATGGCTCTCCAACATCTTCTTAAAGACTTCCAGTGTTGGGGCATTCACAACTTCTGGAGGCAACTTCTGTTCCACTGATTAATTGTTCTAACTGTCAGGAAATTCCTCCTCAGTTCTAAGTTGCTTCTCTCCTTGATTAGTTTCCACCCATTGCTTCTTGTTCTGCCTTCAGGTGCCTTGGAGAATAGTTTGACTCCCTCTTCTTTGTGGCAGGCCCTGAGATGTTGGAAGACTGCTATCCTGTCTCCCCTGGTCCTTCTTTTCCTTAAACTAGACATACCCAGTTCCTGCAACCGTTCTTCATATGTTTTAGCCTCCAGTCCCCTAATCCTCTTTCTTGCTCTTCTCAGCATTCTTTCCAGAGTCTCCACATCTTTTCTACATTGTGGAGACCAAAACTGGATGCCGGACTCCAAGTGTGGCCTTACCAAGGCCTTATAAAGTGGTATTAACCCTTCACGTGATCTTGATTCTATCCCTCTGTTGATGCAGCCAAGGACTGTGTTAGCTTTTTTGGCAGCTGCTGCACACGGCTGGCTCCTATTTAAATGGTTGTCCACTAGGACTCCAAGATCTGGGTGACCCCCATATCTCCGTAGTCTTAGACATTAACATTACTAGAGCAGAGTGGGTGCTTTTATGGCCCCCCTGGGCCACATCTGGTCCTTTGGCTGTCCCTGTTTGGCTTAAGTGAGGACCATGAGAAATTAGGAATCAAATGTAAATAAGTATACATCATGCAAGCAATAAAACCGCATGGCTTTCAATCTGAAGGAGGCTGCTAGGTACATATTTCAATTTATGTGTGAGTGCATGCCTATATTCGCCCACACAGTCCTATTAGTTCAGCTCCACACAACAGTCCCAGAATACCAAAAATGGCTCTCCAGTCTCTTCTTCTCACACTCTTTTCACGGCCTGGAAGATGATCCAAAATTGGGAATGAACTGAGAAGATGAAAAAACTAGCAGGAAGTCTACTGAAGGCACAAAAAGTCTGAGCTACACGTGGGGATTTTTAAAAGGGGGGGAGGGGGATTGTTGATTACTGTGTTTCCTTGAAAATAAGACCTATCCCGAAAATAAGCCCTAGCTTGATTTTACACACACACACCCAAAATAAGCCCTGCTATTGTGGTCTGCTGGTAGAGCTGACAGCAGATTCGGACAGCGAGGAGGTTGGGGAGGAACCTGGGCCAGTCCTGGAGTCTGGGGAAGGTTCAGAAGGGGGCTCTGGGTGGGAGGCAGAGAGGGGACCAGGGCCATCTGAGAGTTATGTGCTGCCTCCGACACAGAGCCCTCGTCCGAGCCTTCCCCAGACTCCACGACTGGCCCACGATTCTCCCCAACCTCCTCACTGTCCGAATCTGCTGCCAGCTCCACAGGCTGCCGGTGGACCAGACCTACCCCCCAAATAAGCCCTAGTTACAGGCACATGGTTAAAAATTAAGCTCGAGTGGGGATGGAGTTGGTATGGGGAGCTGCCCTGCTACTTATCTTCAGACAGTTGCAGCCACACACGCAAGTGGCGACAAGCGAAGGGAGACATGATAGCAGTGTTCCAATATCTCAGGGGCTGCCACAAAGAAGAGGGAGTCATGCTATTCTCCAAGGCACCTGAGGGCAGGACAAGAAGCAATGGGTGGAAACTAATCAAGGAGAGAAGCAACTTAGAACTGAGGAGGAATTTCCTGAGAGTGAGAACAATTAATCAGTGGAACAGAAGTTGCCTCCAGAAGTTGTGAATGCCCCAACACTGGAAATCTTTAAGAAGATGTTGGATAGCCATTTGCCTGAAACGGTATAGGGTTTCCTGCCTAGGCAGGGGGTTGGACTAGAAGACCTCCAAGGTCCCTTCCAACTCTGCTAATATCGTGACACTATCCCACAAACGAGCAACGGTACCAATTCACAGGTCACACAAGTAGGATTTACTCCGGGAGCTTTCCCGCACGTGTTCAGGGCTAATCTTACAGGTTCACATCACAACACAAAGATGCAGGGGAGACTATGGAACACCTGGAGTAAACCTTACCTGTGTGGTTCCATGATCACACCCTGTGGGATCCGAGAATTAGATTTCAATTGGAGGTGGTTGGCACCTTCACAGGACTTCTGGGACTGAAGCCATCCAAAGTTGCACTGTCTTTCTCTCCACTCAATGCATGAGAAAGGCAGAGCGAAAGACAGAGAGAGAGAGAGAGACAGAGACAGAGAGAGAAGACAGAGAGAAAGAGAGAGAGAAAGACAGAGAGAGAGAGAGAGAAAGACACACAGAGAGAGAAAGAAAGAGGGAAACACAGAGAGAGAGAGAGACAGACAGACAGACCAACAGACAGAGAGGTAGAGAGAGACAGAGAAAGAAAGAGAGAGAGAGAGACTGAAAGGGAGAGTGAGAAAGGAAAGAGAGACACAGAGAGAAAGAGAGACAGAAAGTGTGAGAGAGAGAGAAAGAGAGAGAGAAACAGAGACAGGAAGGGGGAGAGAGAAAGGGAGAGAGAGACAGAGATAGAGAGACAGAGAGAAACAAAGACAGAGAAGGAGAGAGAAATGGAGAGAGGGAGAGACAGAGATGGACAGAGAGAGAGAGAGAGAGGAGAAACAGAGAGAGAGAGAGAAAAGGGGAGAGAGAGAGGGAGAGAAAAACAGAGACAGAGAGGGGGAGAGAGAGAGAGAAAGGGGGAGAGAGAGAGGGAGAGGGAGAGAAAAACAGAGACAGGGGGAGAGAGAGAGAAAGGGAGAGAGAGACAGAGATAGAGAGAGAGAGAAACAGAGACAGAGGGAGAGAAAAATGGAGAGAGGGAGAGAGAGAGAGATGGAGACGGACAGAGAGAGAGAGAGAGAGACAGAGAGAAACAGAGAGGGAGAGAGAGAGAGAGAGAGAGAGAAAGGGAGCGAGAGAGAGAGAGAGAAAGAGACAGAGAGGGGGAGAGAGAGAAAGAAAGGGAGAGAGAGAGTGTGTGTGAGAGAGAGCAATATAATGGATTGTTGGCTTATGCCTTCTGTGAAGCCCTGACTTGTTTGACTAAGTTTTCATGCATCAACCACCATCAAGGAGAGAAGCAACTTAGAACTGAGGAGAAACTTCCTGACAGTGAGAACAATTCATCAGAGGAACAGAAGTTGCCTCCAGAAGTCGTGAATGCCCCAACACTGGAAGTCTTTAAGGAGATGTTGGATAGCCATTTGTCTGGAACGGTATAGGGTTTCCTGCCTAGGCAGGGGGTTGGACTAGAAGACCTCCAAGGTCCCTTCCAACTCTGCTATTGTATATATAATAAGACCGGGTCTTATTTTCAGGAAAACACAGGTAAAAGAGAATGTAAGCAGCCTGCAGACGAAACAATAATTAGAAAGGTCCTCGAATGTGCAGCGATGGACAAAATGACCATGGAGTTAAAAGAAAGAGAAGAATCGGATTGTTATAAAATATGGAATAGAATTTATAAGTGGCTAGAAAACAGAAGCCAAAGCAGGAAATAGAAGTCTCTTTTTGTTTTTTTCTAAACGAGTATTGAATAAAAATTAACCATTTACTACTTACTATTAAACTTAAAGTATTGACCATAATGTAAATATAAAGGTGATATGAACAAATTATTATTACAACTCTGTGTACAAGTGTTATTACACTATTACAGATGTTAGGAAGACCCTGTAGAAAAGAGAACGATAAGTTAATAAGTAAGCAGATACAGAAGGCCGTAAAACTATTTTATATTGTTGTGTCTTGTTTTTTCTGTATGCTTTTTCTTTTGTTTTGAAAGGTTAAAATGTTTAATAAAAACTATTTTAAAAAAAGGAAGAGAAAGTAAGCAGACCTCACAGTTCAAAGGATTTTTTTTTAAAAAAATGGATGGATAAAATCTAGTAACTTCAGCTCTGTATCTTCGAAAGGGGATTGCACAATGGGTTGAGCAATTGGGCATAGCGTTATTTACCCAGATTTCTTATCAAGATGGACGAATAATAAAAGTTTTCCAGGGGGCCGAAGATTCTCTGACGCAACAGGCTTAACCCTAAATCCGAGTTAATAAATCGCAGCATTTATAAAACATGCCCTACCTACTCAGAGAAATGAACCGTATCCTAAGAAATGGGCTTTTTTTTTTCTCATTTGCAAACGGCCCAATTTTTTAAAAATTCCGTGTCTGGGATAAAATCCCTCCAGATTTAGGTCTAATCAAATCTCCCTTCGTTGATGGATCTTCAAACAACCAGAATCAACACAAGTAAATTCTTGACTTATAACGATTCATTAAACAGCTTTTCCAAGTTACAAAGGCGCTGAGAAAAGGGACTTGAGACCAGTTCTCATACTTACGACCGTTGAGGTCAACATTTGGGGTCTTGGCCACTGGCATGTGTTTACGGTGGTTGAAGCACCTTGGGGGGGGTCAAGCAATCATCATTTGTCACCTTCCTGGCCATGGATTTCCTTAATGTCAGCATACAGAGAGTCTTCCAACTTATGACCAACACATTTTTGCTGCTAAGTGAAATATTTGTTCAGTTTGGGGCCATTTTAGGACTTTTCGTGCCACATTTGTTAAGTGACCCCAACTGGTTTTTTTATATTTGTAAGAAGATAGTGACAAATGTTAATAGTTAATAGATAAATGTTAATAGTATCTATATTTGCAAATGTATTTGAAAGGAAAAAATAAAAAAAACTTTGTGACTTCCCCCTTAACTCTCCCCCTCCCATCATTCCTCCGAAATCAAAAGAGGCTGAATGCCAAGGATCGATGCAATATGAGCTTTAATCGTATTTTCCATTTTATGTTACTGTACAAGGAAACATTTACAGTGCTTTGGTAATTCTCTTATTTACATTTGCTTCCGAGGGGCTCCACCCCCTGCCCTCAATGCTGGCCAGATGCATTTCTGCACCAGAATTTAAAAAGGAAAAAAAAAAAAACAAGCAGAAAACACCGTGTTATTTATTTGTTCACTTCTCACTGGGCCAATTTTGGGGAGGTAATTTTTCAGGTGGGCTGGTTTAAGTAGCTTGTGGCGGCTTTCTATTTCTTTACATTCATTTTCTTGCGTTTTGAGCCTTCTTCCCACCTGGCCCTCAATCCTCGAAGAGAACTGCCAGTAAACCGAACATCTACACTTATCTTTCCCCCGTTCCCAACACAGTAACAAAACCCCTCGCTAACCCTCTTAACCGACTTACGACGTGCTTTTCTGTGCTCCCCCCCCCAGTCGCATCTTTTGATGCCTTTCAAAAGACTTTGTCCCCCCCCCCTTTTATCGCACACTTTCTCCCCTTTTATCCATCTTCTGTAACCTTTCCTTCCTTCACTTTCTTCCAGCAGTTGAAGTTCAATCTTCCCCCGCTGCTACACATCCCAACAAAAACTTCAGCCTTCCTCCTTATTTAAGGTAGCCAATTCCTATCCGCCGGAGCTCCACCTTGGAAATTTTCTCTCCTCTGACCTATTCAAAAGCCCCCCCCCCCCCCCCCCGCCCTCTAAATCCCAGATCTGTTGGAAACGTGGGAACACCGGTCTGGTTTATCTCCTTCCCTGCGACTCCAATGTCTCCAGGGATCTATGGCTTGGTTTCAGCCACTCTGAGCTGGCTTTCAATCACAAATAGTATATATACCGGCACTCATGCATCAAGAAAAAGGGAGGTGGGGGAGAGAAAATAGGGTCCGTTTCGAGGAAGAAACGACACAGGCATGAAAGTGCAAAAGGAAGGGTCTACAAAAGTATTCAAATAATATTTAAAAAAAAAAACCAACAAGATTAAATATGCGGCGTAGCAATTCGCAGGAGGAAAAGCACACCACCAAGTAGAGAATTCCAGTCATTCGAATGGAAACGTGTTGAACCTGGGGTCTTTTGGGGAGGAACAGTTGGGCACCTTTAGACGGTGTCAATTTAGAGCAGTGTATCTCAATTGTGGTGTCTTTAAGACGGATTGGACTTCAACTCCCAGAATTCCCCAGCCAGCCTATAGGCTGGCTGGGGAATTCTGGGAGTTGAAGTCCACCCGTCTTAAAGTCACCACGATTGAGATACACTGTCCTAGAAGAGAAGTTGATAATCGGACGACTTTTGTCCAGAGAATCAAAATCATCGAAATCCCTCCAAAATCCCAATTTTTTCCCCCTCCAACCATTTTTAAAACAGCCCGTTTGTATTCGGAAGGCAATTTTTTAACACGTTTGCAGTCCTTTGGAGAAAACGCTTTTCCTTCCCGATATTACAGCATGTGCAGAAGGAAGGAGAGCTCCGGGATCTGCTGTTGCGATCAGGAAATCTGAGCCTTTAATTTCGAGCCCACCCGCCCCGCCCTAGCCCCCAGGGGTCAGACACCGGTTCAACAACGTTTGCGGAAAAACCAGTAGCTGCCTTTAAAAAAAAGGGAAAGGAAAAAAAGAATGGAAAAGGATGGAAGGGAAAAAGAAAAGAAAGAGGAAGAAAGGAAGAAAAAAGGGAGGTAGGAAAGAAGGAAGGAGGGAAGGAAGGAAAGAAAAACCCAGACTCACATGTAACACAAAAAGACCGACAAAGAGAGAAGGGGAGACCTTTCACCATTCTCACATTACAGGAAAGAAAATGTACACTTTATTTATAAATAAAAGAGCAAGGAAGCCGTTCGTTCCCGCTATTTAAACCAGAGTCTCTTTCCGTTTGATGCTGAGCTGGTTTTTGTCCCTGCTTTTCCTGAGTGCCGAATGCATCCGGTAAGTCTTGACATTCCTCAGCTCTCCCGCCGCCTCGGCTTCCGACCCGTTCTCGCCCAGCTCCATGCGGAAGCTGCCCGAGGCGGAAGGCTGCCTCCTCTGGATCTTGGTGCTGGAGCCGAAGGGTTGGTTCTCTTCGCCTTCCTCACTCAGCTCGGGCAGGTCCTTCATCTCGAAGGGCACGGGGCTCGGCTGGAAGGGCGCGACGGCCGCCTGGATGCAGTTGACCCACTGCTGCTTGTGGAAAATGTCGTTGGCCTGCAGCGTGTGGGACTGGCCCGAGGAGGACTCCCGGAAACGGACCCGGAAGATGTTTTTGGCTGGAAACAAAGGGAGGAGGAAAAGGAGGATGGTTACGGAGACGCTCCATTGGCCAGATCAAGGTTGTCCCAAAGGGGCTTCCACCCCCACCCACCCCTTGTTATGTTCGTGGGAAAGGTTTCGCTTCTCGTCCAAGGAGCTTCTTCAGTTCGCACTGAGGTTACGACCGAAGACGTTCCAGAACTCGTGTTAGAACCGAAGGAGCTCCTTGGAGGAGGAAGGGAACGTTTCGAAAGAAAAAATACCCAAGAAAGACCACCTTCAAAACATTTCGCTTCCCACCCAAGCAGTTGCTTCAGTGCTATCTGATGCTAGGACCGAAGAAGTTCTAGAACCAACGTGAGAACGACAGGTCTAGAGCCGATGCTCACCCTGAAGCTCCAGAACAGATGCCAGAACCACAGCTCTAGAACCGGTGCTCATAGTTCTAGAACCGATGATGGGGCCAGAGTTCTGGAGCCGATATTAAAAAACAGACGCTCTAGGACCAATGATAGAATGAAAGTTGTAGATGCGATGCTGGAACAGAAGTCTAGAATCAATGCTAGACCCAGTTTTAGACCCGGGCGCTAGAACCAGAGTTCTAGAACAAATGTTAGTGCTGAAGAAGTCCTAGAGCAGATGTTAGAGCAAACGTCCAGAACTGATATTAAAACAGAAGCTCTGGAACCAATGACAGCATCAAAGTTCTGGAGCAGATGCTAGAACAGAAGTTCTAGAACCAATGCTGGAACCAGTTTAGAGCCCCCCCGATGCTAGAACCAAAGAGGGTCCAGAACCGATGCTAGAACCGAAGTTCTAGAACCGGTGGTGGAACAAAAGC
This sequence comes from Natrix helvetica, assembly GCF_964273705.1. Taxonomy (NCBI): domain Eukaryota; kingdom Metazoa; phylum Chordata; class Lepidosauria; order Squamata; family Natricidae; genus Natrix; species Natrix helvetica. Next base: position 2,828,926 of record NC_138553.1, on the reverse strand, counting down.
GGTTCCAGAGACGATGTTTAGAACTAAAGAAGCTCCTTGGGTGAGAAGCAAAATGTTGGCAAAGAAAACACCAAGAAAGTCCGGTTGTTTTTGGTAACTTTCAGGAACAAGGAGAAGGAAGTTCTGGTCAACTCTTGAAGGCCACATCAAGGGTGGCTCCTGGTTGGGAATCTCTTGCCAAAAGAGAACAGGATCTTATACTATTCTGGACAAATGGTTGTTCAATCTCTTCTTCAAAACCTCCAGCAATGGAGCATTCACAACTACTGGAGGCAAGGAGTTCCACTGATTAATTGCCGTTACTACCTCCTTAATTCTAGAGTGCTCAATCCTCTTTCACCAGCTTCCATCCCATCCTGCCCTCAGGTGTTTGGGGGGAACAGGTCGACCCAGACTCTTCCTCGGGATAGCCCCCCCCCCCCCAAAAAATATTGGAACCTTCCTGCCTACCTTTATCCGAATTGCCGAAGGCCCCCCGGAAGGACCCGCCCATTTTGACGTCTCCGTCTTGCAAGTCCTCCAGCACCAGATCTTGGACCGGGATCGGCTGCCGATACACTTGGTAAGAATGGCGCTCGTTCCGCGTCACGGGCCGGGTGAGGACCAAGATTTCTTGGAAGAGGAAGATGTAAAGTTTCTGGAAAGAGGAAGAGGAGGAGAGGAGAGGTTTTAAGTGGAATTCAGCCACAATCAAAGAGAGGGAACTGAAGTTAGAACAATTAACCAGTGGAACAGAAGTTGCCTCCAGAAGTTGTGAATGCCCCAACACTGGAAATCTTTAAGAAGATGTTGGATAGCCGTTTGTCTGAAACGGTATAGGGTTTCCTGCCTAGGCAGGGGGTTGTACTAGAAGACCTCCAAGGTCCCTTCCAACTCTGCTACTGTATTGTATTGTAAGTTCACCATATATATATATTTCTATGCAGATGGAAAGGTTTTGGAACATTCTGTTGCCCCGCCCCCTAAAAACCCCGATTTTTAACCATAAAACATTGGTTTTAGATTTGGGGTGTCGAGCCTCGGCAGCTTTAAGACTTATGGACTTCAATTCCCAGAATTCCTCAGCCAGCATACCCACAGCCTTGCTGCCAAAGGACATGAGTGGAAAGGGAATTCTGGGAGTTGAACCCCACCCGTCTTAAAAGTATTTGAAAAGCACCGCTCTAGATACGAAGCATCGGATGGGCCAAATTTGACCCACGCGTTCTCCTACTAGCCTTCGGCTGCCCGTTCTTGCTAAAGAAATTGTCTAAATAATTGGAGTGTGATCAAAGATCCAAGGGAAGGATTAAAAAAAAACACCCTATAACGGAAGAGATGAACGTGACCAATGAGAACCTATATGGCAGGGGTGTCCAAACTTGGGAACTTTAAGACTTGTGGACTTCAACTCCCAGCAGAGCTGGTTGGGGAATTCTGGGAGTTGAAGTCCACAAGTCTTAAAGTTCCCAAGTTTGGACACCCCTGCTATATGGTTTATAGCCAAGACAAAAGATGTTTAAAAATGACTCTCTGAACTCCCATCTTTTATTTCTGCAAAACAGCCTTAAGTAAACATCGATGGCATTTTCCTCCCACGGGACACCAGAGGCCCAGAAGGTCACTTAATAAAGTCTAATTCCCCCCCCCCCCTTCTGCCAAATCCAAATTCTGAATTATGTCCCAGAGGCCTGGAAACTGGACAGCGACCAGCTCCGCTCTCTGTCTCTGGGCGCAGGATGGTGCCTTTAAATGGACTTCTGAAGACGCAACCTCCACTGGGCTCAAGTGGTGCCAGGGCTGACGCCGGGGACACAGTGTTCTTTTGAGTTTTTATACCAGGGAAGGAACAAAGGGCACCTGGCAGAAGGCATCGTCCTTTTTAAATTGGATTGCAGATCTTCGATAAGAAATTGAGGAGGAGAGGATGCGCGGCCTTGTTTGCTGGGCTCGTCCTCAAGAATTTATCATCATTATTATTATTATTTTAATCCTCTTTATTATTAATATGTAATTCGGGGTAGTTATTACTGATTGGTCCAAGGTCACTCAGCTGGCTTTCATGCCTAAGGTGAAACTAGAACTCACTATCACCTGGTGTCTGCCTCAAAGTCACCCAGCTGGCTTTCATGCCTAAGGCAGGACTACAACTCACCACCACCTGGTGATAGGCCCAAAGTCACCCGGCTGGTTTTCATGCCTGTGAGACTAGAACTCACCATCACTTGGTGATTGGTGCCAGTTCACCTAGCCAGCTTTCATGCCTAAGGTGAAACTAGAACTCACCATCACCTGGTGATAGGCCCAGTCACCCAGCTGGTTTTCATGCCCGAGGTGGGACTAGAACTCACTGTCTCCTAGTTTCTAGGCCACACCCTCTTAGGCGCTCTTAGCTCCCAGGCGTTCACAGTCCCCCCCATTTCTACTTACGTGGCCGTTTTTGTTCTTTAGCTCCCCGTGACAAAGCAAAACTTTGCTGGCTTCGATCCGTGGATCTCGCTGCTTCTCCTCCAGGTATTCCAGCTTATCGATGTAGTACTGGCATTCCGACTCCCCCTTCTTCAGGTTGATGTCCGAGAGGACCCCCTGGATGATGCAGATCTAGGGGGAAGGGACCCGTTGATAAGCATGGGGTGGAGGGAGGATAGGAAGCACCGCTAGACTAAACACTGAATGCTCGCCCTGATGACGTTACCTACTTTGGTAATGAAATGTCTGCAAAAGAACAACCAAGCGCAGAGGGCACCAAAGACCCCCCAGTCCTCCTCCTCTTCTTCTTCCTTCTTCCTCCCCTTCATTCCTTCTCCTTTTCTTCCTTTTTTCCTCCTCTCCTCTCCCTCCCCTTCATTCCTTCTCCTTTTCTTTCACTTTTTCCTCCTCCTCCTCTCCGTCCTTCTTCCTTCCCTTCATTCCTTCTCCTTTTCTTCCTTTTTTCGTCCTCGCCTCTCTCCCCTTCATTCCTTCTCCTTTTCTTCTTTTTTCCTCCTCCTCCTCCTCCTCTCCCTTCTTCCTCCCCTTCATTCCTTCTCCTTTTCTTCCTCCTCCTCCTCTTCCTTCTTTCTCCCCTTCATTCC
>NC_138553.1:2641658-2825673 GCF_964273705.1 Natrix helvetica | reverse complement strand
AATAGCATCGGAACTGCGGTTCCTTCTTACAGCAGATATCCATTGGCACGTCTTCATAAACACGATTTCCCTCTCAGTCCATCTCTAAATCATTTTACGCTTATAATCCTATTATTTCTTACTCTTTTGCCTCTCAGTCCGTTTGGTTATTCGTATCAGACGGTCTTTATTGTCCTTCTACTAATGTATAATTTTTCCTACTTTTGTAAATCCTACTTTTCCTACATTCTAATCACTTAATTCCTACTTCTTCTATAATACAAACTACATTTTCCAAGTTCTTATTTCCTATTTCTATCCTCTAACCTAGTGTTTTTCAACCTTGGCAACTTTAAGTCCTGTGGACTTCAACTCCCAGAATTCCCCAGCTGGCTGGGGAATTCTGGGAGTTGAAGTCCACAGGACTTAAAGTCGCCAAGGTTGAGAAACACTGCTCTAACCACTTATACCATTTCCCCCAAATTAAATAGTACTTGGTTTCCTCCTTTCCTTGAATTTCCTTGGTCAATTTATCCATCTCTGTGCATTCTAAGATCTTTTAAAATTTTAATGCCAGGATTTAATTAATTAAATACAGGCAAGTCCTTCAGTTAGAACTTATTTAGAACTTCATTTAAATCGTCACAACCATAAAACGAGCCGACCGTGTGGCCGACCCGATATTAAATGTTTCTGGCGGTGGTCTTTAAGCAAAGGGGGCAACGGTCGTAAGTGTGAATCCATTGTTCACGATGGGCGTGGCTTTGTCGCAAACTGGAAGCGCTTGTTTAGTGGACGTCCAAAGTTACGGCACGGGGGGGGAAAAGACTTACGGCCGTTTTTCACACTTACGACCGTTGGAGCGTTCCTGGGGTCATGTGATTTATGACGGTGGCAGTATTTATAACAGGGGGGGGGAATCATGTGATCCCCTTTTGCGACCTGATCAGTAAAGTCGATGGGGAAACAGGATTCGCTTAATGACAGTGCGACTAAGTTAACAACTGAGTGGATTCAATTGACAAATGTGCCGAGAAAAGTTGTAAAATGGGACAAAACTCACTGAACAAATGTCTCTCTTAGCAACAAAAAATGTGGGGTTCTAATTGTGGGTCGTAAGTCGAGGACTACCTTGTGACCATGGGATGCTGCAAATTAAGGAAATGTGGCCGTGTTGCCAGAAAAAACCGAAGAGCGGTCATGTGACCCCCTCAACCACTACTTTTCAGGTAGGACGTAACTTTGAATGGTTGCTAAGCAAGCGGCCGTAAGTCGAGGACTACCTGTAATCAACACTGAAGGAGTGAAATCTGAATGAACTCGAAAGGCCACGTGGAAGCAAGCTTGACTTCAGGGCCCAGGTGTGGCTTAGCCCTGTTGGGGCACCAGAGCAATATATCTCCTTCGACCATCCGTTTATCTTGAAGATAAAATGGAATTTGAATGTTTTATTTGGTGACGCCCACAAGGAATGTACTCTCCGGTACAGAAACACTCTGTGTGCACGCAAAGAAACACGGCCACACCCATAAAAGGGGGGAACAAAGAAGATAACAAGGATCAATCATAATAAATCATTTTTAAAAAATAAGAAAATAAAAACGGCTGGTGGAGAAGCCACCATTATGGTCAGTTGCCAGGTTCTAAAAACCCCTCGGATCTCATGTAGGCAGCTTTTCCTTACAGATAGCTTCACCCATGACCGTTCTGAATTTTTTTCGTGTGCATGATAAAGATCATTTCAATTGAGCGTGGAAGTATTTGCACAATGATACGTGTTCCTGGGTGCATTTTTTTCTTTCTGCGTCACCCTGGGTGGGTTTGGCCTCCAGCCATTCGGGAAAGAAATCCTGACTCTGCTAGGAAGGGACGGTGTTTTTTTTTACCTTCGTGCAAGGGGATGTAGGAATCCAGGTCTCCAAAGATGTGGCTCAGTTCCTCTTCGGACATGATGGACAGCTTCAGCATGGGGTCATGGTAAGCCTGGAGATAAGAGAAGGAGAGAGAGGTCACCCGCTTGCCCAAAAGTTGGATCTCCAGCTGGGAGACTTGCGATGGAAACGGTAAAGCCAGCTTCAAGATGGGTGGACTTCAACTCCCAGAATTCCCCAGCCAGCATAGCTGGGTGGACTTCAACTCCCAGAATTCCCCAGCCAGCAGCGTAATTCTGGGAGTTGAAGTCCACAAGTCTTAAAGTTCCCAAGTTTTACTTAGCAACAGGGATTTGAGCTAAATTGAGGACTATCCGTATTGAGGGAACCCTCTGGATTCCTTCACAGCCACATCTATTTTGGGGACAGAAATATTCCTCGTTGGTTTAGATCAGGGGCATCCAACCTTTTAAGACTTGTGGATTTCAACCCCCAGAATTCCCTAGCCAGCCATGGCCTGCTTGGCAATTCTGGGAGTTGAAGTCCATCCATCTTGAAGCTGTCGAAGTTAGATCAGGGGTATCCTTTAAAGACTTGTGGATTTCAACCCCCAGAATTCCCTAGCCAGCCATGGCCTGCTTGGGAATTCTGGGAGTTGAAGTCCATCCATCTTGAACCTCCCAAAGTTGAGAAACAGTTTTTGGAGAATTGCCAATCTTCGATATGCTGAATCAAATCACGTTTATTACAGTCAAAGGCTCAGAACAAATTAAAACACTCTTACGAATACCCAGTTCAAAATTCTAGAATAAAATAGCAGATAACGGATAAAAATCTGTATTCAGATCACAATTTGGCATCCAGTCTGTCGGCTACACATGGCTTAACTATACTGTAATATAATTATCAATCCATAAACGGTGAGGCCCGTAGTCATTAGATACTAAAATGCAAAATAATAACAATAAAATAGTAATGTCAAAGGGTTTGCTATGTCGTGTAAAATAGCCACGGTGGATTAATCATATGTTTCCGACGAATCCGGGCAGCAAAGCTGAATTGAAAGATGGACTGAGTCATTATTATTATTATGCTGATCTCTGGGGAAACTTTTACACACAATAGTCCTGCAACAACACTAGAGTGAAGTATTTGTGCCGCTTTACAAAACCCTCGTAAGACCACACCTGGAATACTGCCACCAATTCTGGTCACCGTACTACAAAAAAGATGTTGAGACTCTGGAAAAAGCGCAGGGAAGAGCAACTAAGAGGATTAAAGGACTGGAGAGATAAAAATATATGAAGAATATATTGCAGGATTTGGGTTTGGACTGTCTAGAGCAGGGGTGTCCAAACTTGGGAACTTTAAGACTTGTGGACTTCAACTCCCAGCTATGCTGGCTGGGGAATTCTGGGAGTTGAAGTCCACAAGTCTTAAAGTTCCCAAGTTTGGACACCCCTGCTCTAGAGAAAAGAAGGAGGAGAGACATGATTAGCAGTCTTCTAGTATTTGAGGGACTTCTGATAAGCAGAATCAATGAGGGAGTGGGGAGACAGATTCGTTTAACGACCTTGTGACTTACTTAACAACTGCCAGGATTGGCTTCACAACAACAAGGGAAAAGCAGCAAAAGATCATGAAATCGGATGCACGGTTTTAAAAGTGGTAAAATTGGCCGTGAATCGCTTTTCCGATTCACGGAATCGGAAATTAGGAATTAGCAGCAGAAATTCTGCTCTCCGTTTTGGTCGTAAGCCGAGGACTAGCTGTACAGTCAACAGCTTCTCTTGTCCTGCTATTTGGAAGAGGAGGAAGGCCGGGCCGTAGGGGGGGTGGGGCGGGGGAGACACATTTTAATCAGCGGCTTGTGATCTCTTTGAGGAAACTGAGTCACCTGCAGGGCTATCAATCAAAGTCAACAGAGGAGGGAGAGGCCTACCTTTCTGGCAAGCTTCAAGTCCTCGATCAAATCCTGCTCTCCCCGAGAAAGTTCGTAGATCGCCTGCAAGCACAAAAAAAGAAAAAATGGGAAGGCCAGATTATAACAAGCGCCTTCGCCTTTTGAAGACTGAACAATCGGCTCAATTTCTTTAAGTTATTATTTGTCAGACTGCTAAGCTAACCCCAATGGGGTTACTTCTGGGTAAGAAACAGAATCACCGAGTTGGAAGGGACCTTGGAGGCCTTCTAGTCCAACCCCCTGCTCAGGCAGGAGACCCTGGGCCATTTCGGACAAATTGGATATCTAGTCTCTTCTTGAAAATCTCCAGCAGTGGATGCGCCCCCAAATTCTGGAGGCAAGGAGTTCCACTGGTCAATTGTTCTGTCAAGAACTTTCTTCTTATTTCTGTCAAATTTCTCCCCTTGATTCCATCCACTGACTCTTATTCTGCCTTCAGGTGCTTTGGAGAGTAGGCTGATCTCTACTTTATTGGTGGCAGCCCCTCAAATATTACAAGGATCTCATGCCTAAGGCAGGATTAGAACTCACCATCTCCTGGTGATTGGCCCAAAGTCACCCAGTTGGCTTTCACACCCAAGGCAGGACTAGAACTCACAATCTCCTGACCCAAAGTCACCCAGCTGGCTTTCATACCTAATGCGGGACTAGAACTCCCAACTCCTGGTTTCTAACCTGATTCCTGCACACTAGAGCAAACCGGCTCTCTGAATTACTTAGCAGCAGAAAATTACTATCCTGGGCAGATGAGGACACGCTCATCAAGACAGAGGATATGATGTTGTGCCTCGGGGGCGGTGGGGGAAGGGTGGAAGGATATGCAGAAATACTGCCGCTTACTCACTGGAGCCTCACTCCTTAAGCCCCCTTCTTGTCCTCCCAATAAAAATGGAGGAACTTCATTTTTTTTTCCTTTCATTTTTAGGATTTTAGCATCCTAAAAGTGTCGTCCGTGAACCAGAGTTGCCTGTGGCTCAGAGCCCAGCCTTACCTCTTGGCGTTTGATTTCCTTGGTGCTCAACGTCTCCTTCATCGTGACATCCAACGTCTCGGACCAGAGGACGCTGTTCCTTCTTTTGGGAGGGGTGGGGGCCGTTAGCCGGCTGCACGGCTTCTGACAGCTCGCCGGGGATTTGGTGTCGCCGCGAAGGGAGAACGACTGGAGGGAACAGATGGGAGGGGAAAAAAACAGTCCGTTAGCCATGATGGGTGTGAGAAATTCCGCTCATTTTCAAACTTTTGCGTTCTGGGCCACCCGCAGAGGTGGTTCGGATTCTCAGATCTGTTAAAATATTCAAGACTGGGAGAGACATGAGAACAAGGCCAGCCAATGAATAGGCATAGCAACTAAGTCAGCCAATGGGAGCTTAAACAGATCAGAGTCTGTGCAGGGAATTGAAACAGAAACTTAAGCAGTCTGCTGCTCTGAGAAGTAAACTATCAGTCTGTCTGGGCTTGTCTGCCGAAAATGAAACGAACTGCTTGTGTTTGCCTGTAACTCTCCTGCCTTGTGTTTACTTGGAAGAACCACCTGTTGGTATAGTACATTGATTCATCTATTATTATGTATATAAAGACATTAATGAATCCAGCTGCATCAGTTATCTGTGTGTGCTTCTGGATTTGAATGCAGGCAACAAAATCTGACAAGATCCCTTTGAAAACACCGGCAGTGTTTCACGAACCAAATAAAATCCATCCAGGTGTAATAAATTGGATCCTTGTTCAGGAACGTGAATAAGTAGTTCTCAATGTACAACTGGTCACTTTAGAGTTAGGATGGACACACACGCAAACCGCCCCCCCAAAGGTACATACAGGTAAGTCCTCAACTTAGGATCACAATTGAGCCCAAATTTTACGTGGCAAAGGGAGAAATTTCTTACGTGACTTTAGCCGTTTTACACAGTCGTCAAGTGAATCACGGCAGCAGTTAAATTGGTAAACCCGGTTGCTAAGTGAATCTGGCTTCCCCACGGATTTTTGCATATTGGAAGGCCACAAAAGGGGAACTGCGTGACCCTGGGACTCTGCAACCCGTCATAAATGCGAGCCAGTTGCCGAGCGTCTGAATTTTGATCACTGCGACTATCGGGATACTGCCACGGTGGTGTGGAAAATGGTGGCGAGTCGCTTTTTCCAGCACCGTTGTAGCTGTGGATGGTCACTAAATGAGTGTTGTAAGTTGAGGACTACCTGTGGGATCCCCCATAGTGTCCTAGCAAAGCTTGGCCGCCTTCCCTCTAGGGCAGGACTCTCCAAACTTGGCCACTTTTAAGACTCGTGGAGTTGAACTCCCAACTTGTGGACTTCAACTCCCAGAATTCTCCAGCCAGCCATGTTTGGCTGGCTGGGGAATTCTGGGGGTTGAAGTCCACAAGTCTTAAAGTGAGCATGTTTGGAGACCATTACCCCAGAGAAAGCAGGTTGAACATCTTACACAAAAGTTTTTGATAAGGACACATCGACCCCTGCTAACAATACGTCCCAGGTGAATCTTTAGTCTCCATGCAAGTGGCAACCAAATGGCCCCATTCTACTCCTTGCAAATCTACTCCTTGCAAATACTGATTCCCCCCCCCCCCAGGTCTGCATAGAAGGGTGGCCTAAGAATTCGAAACCAGTGGTTTTTATGAGGAAGGCAGAAATCCCCGCGTGCTTCTCCAAAACCTATTCTTCCAAAGCAGAAGTAAAAGCAAAAGGCTTGTTTCCAAGCAGATGGACGATATTCCGGAAAACGTTCCCCAAATCTGGCTCTTCTCCCAGGTTTCGGGGCAGGGGGGAACGATGCTCTGGGCAGTTGTTTGTGGTGCACTTTGTTCCAACACTCTGGGTGGGTTTTTATTGCATTGTTCTTCTAGTTGAAGTGCAAGCCAGTACGAGTCGGACAGGCGGCTTCGAAGCCAATAAACAAACCCACATCCTCAACTTGGCTCCGTTCCTCCCCTCCTCTTAAAAAGGGTTGTGAAGGTTAGGAAGTTTCTTGAAAGGGAAATTGTCCTGGCACTGGAGATTGGCACCCGAGTGCTGTCTGGATGCGAAGAGCTTTGAAAACACACACACACACACAAGTGTCTTGGGCCCACCCCGGCCTACCTACCTGTATGGTGTGTCCGAAGCGACGCACTGCACCATTTCGTACAGGCGAAATCAGGTTTGCCAAGGAGGTGACCCGGGCCAGAGATCGGACACGTTTATTGCTAGGCTCCTGCAAAGAGATAAAACAAGAGAACAAGTTGTACAACTGGTTTACTCAGGGCTTAAGAGCACTGGACGGACAGAGGGCTGGGCTCAGGGGGTGCAACATCAAACATCATTGGCCGTTACTTCAAGGCCCCCTGCCCCAAAGCACAGGGGCACCTTCACAAGAAATCGACTCTTTCTTTCTTTCTCCTGTCTCTTCCTCCCTCCTTCTCTCCCTTCTCTTTCCTTGCTTCCTTCTCTTGCTCTCGCCTGCCTGCCTTCCCTTCCCCCTCTCCTTCATTCCATCTTCCATCCCTTCTCCCTCTCTGCCTCTCTCCCTTCCTTCCTATATACAGATACGTACAAACATACAATCAGTAGAAAGACACGCCTCCCTTAATTATGGGTGATCCATCACTTAAGGTTTTTAAGAAGAGACTGCACAGCCATCTGTCCAGAATGATATTGTCTTCTGATTGAGCAAAGGGTTGGACTAGAAGACCTCCAAGGTCCCTTATTCTGTTATATACACAGACATACATTCATCTATCCATGCCTCTATTTCTATCTGTCCACATCTCCCTCTCATACCCCTCCTCTATATACACGCATGCACCCCCATCCATCCATCTTTCTATCTCTATCCATCCACCTCTTTTTCTCATTTTTAAAATCAGCCATCCCCCCCCTTCTCTCTCTGTGCATATTTTTAAGCAATGACCTTAGAAGCAAGAAACAAGCCAGGTTTCTCAGTCTGTTAGCCAAAACAACAACCTCCACAGGAGTCAGGATAGGACAAGGAAGCTTTCAGGCTGCAGGTTTCCAACTGCTTTGTGACGCGTGTTAAGTTTTCAAACTACCCTGCCTTTGGGCAAATATTGGGAGTGTTGATAAAATCCATCATCTGCAATATAGCTTTAGGTATGCAGCAAATGGCTAAAACAATTTCCTGGTTGCAAGAAATGATCACAGGCAAAGACCATTAATTCGGAAGGAGATGGAAGAAACAGCAGAAAATATATTCTCTCTCTTGGGAAATAACGCCCTGCGTAAGAAACGAAGGAATGCGGGTAATCCTCGACTTACAACCATTCATAGTTACAACGGCACTGAGGAAAGCAACTTATGACCCCTTTCCACACTTACGAATCTGGCAGCATCCCCGCAGTAACGCGATCAAATTTGAGAGGCTTGGCACCTGGCATGTACTTATGACAGTTGCGGTGTCCCAATGGGGAAGCCGGATTCCCTTCGTGACCGGGTGACTAACTTAACGAAGCAACGATTCCACTTCACCACCGTGCTGAGAAAGTGAGGGGAAAACCCCTCCCTGAACCGCTGTCTCACTTAGCAACAGAAATTTAGCGCTCGTAAGTCGAGGACTAACCCGAATGTGTCCGTCTCCCTTCGGTTAAGAGAAGGGAGTAAGAGATGGAAAGAGGGAAGCAGGTCTCGTGCCGAGTGGTACAAGAGAAAGGCAAAACTTAAACGCACAAGAATTTAATAGCCGGGATTCCAAGCAAAGAAATGAATTTAAAACCACCAATTATGCATTGGGGGGAGGGAGCTTTTTAAGGGAAGATAGAGATATGGGCACCAAATACCTTCGCTCTGGACAAGTGGAAATCATGGCCCAGCTAGAACCAGGGTAAGCCACATCTCTACACCGGTCGAAGAAATCTGGAGAATGGCAGCCGAGAAAGTTTTAGATCTCAGAAAAAAGTGTTTTCTTTCTTGCTGCCCTTCAGAATGTAATCTGCCTTTTTTTCCCTCTCCTTTTTCTTTGATCTGGTTCTCTTTTTGATAAGGTTTCCTGGCCCAGCTCCAACTCTCTTCCCCATTTCGATTACAAAACCTTGCTAATCTACTATGGGGTAAAAACCTTTCGAGTTTCTGCTTGCACAGAGGCGGAAAGAATAGGGGACAGCCGGTCCTCAGCTCCAAGATTGCTTTGAAAACAGCAGCCCTGAGAGGGAAGTCGGGCTGAAGGTTTCCCAAACATTTTGACTTCTAGCAATCTCCCAAATTTCTCTCTTCTCCAAAGCTCAGAAAAGCCCACAAGGATTGGATGCCACCCACAGTTCATGGTGGAGCATGGGCTTCCTTCCTTCTCTCTCCTTCCTTCCATCCCTCCCTCCTCCCTTGCTTCCTTCCTCGCCCTCTCTTCTTTCTTCTTTCCTCCCCTTCCTTCCTTATTCCTCCTTTCCTTCCTTCTCCTTGTTTCCTTCCCCCTTTCCCTCCTTCCTTCTCCTCTTCTTTTTTCCTTCCTCCTTCCTTCCCTTCTCTCCCTCTTCTTCCTTCCTCTTCCTTCCCTTCTCTCCCTCCCTCCTTTTTCTTCCTTCTCTTCCTTCCTTCTCTCTCTCCTTCCTTTCCTCTTCTCCCTCCATCTCTCCCTCTTCTTCTCTTCTTCCTTCCTCCTCCTCCTTCCTTTTTCTCCCTCCCTCCTCTTTTTCTTCCTTCCTTTCCTTCTCTCTCCCTTTTCTTCCCTCTCTTCCTTCCTCATCCTTCTCTCTCTCTCTCCTCCCTCCCTCCTTCCTTTCCTTGTCTCTCCCTCCCTTCCAGGGGGTCTCCTTTTTTTAGTGCATCCCAGTCTAGAGAAGCCCAGCCTGTTGGGGACAATGAAAGTGGGAGGGATAAACTGGTGGTCTGAGCGAACGAGAATCTTCAGAAATTTGGGGGGAGGGATGGGTTGCTGAGTTTGCAGGCAGGAAGGTTTTTTCCACGCTTTCTTAATTCCTTGCAGGAAAAAGGAAGTGGACCAAGGAGGAAAGTCCGGCTGAGAACGGCTGAGCGATGCAGGAGCCCTGCTCAGAGATGAGTGAACAAAGAACAGAGTCCTTTGCTGGGGGACCGAGATGCCGAGGAATATTACGGAATGAGGTCATGCATTCCACTTCACTGGGGGGGGGGGGGGGAGAGAGAGAGAGAGCCCAGGCCAGGATCAATTCTTGTTCCTGGAAGATAAAGCAATCACAGACGTCCAGACCAAAGTCATGTCCCTGAAAGAGCAAAGGGCCAGCCAAATTTGTTTATAATTCTGTAATCCAGGGGTGTCCAAACTTGGCAACTTTAAGACTTGTGGACTTCAACTCCCAGAATTCCCCAGCCAATATAACATTCTTTTTGCTGATAAATAAACGAAGGGAGACTGGTATAGTCTCCTATTTCAATTCATTTGGCTCTCATCAGCTAGCCGTACCCTCACTGGGATTTGAACTTGGGCTATTTTACATGTTAGGCAGTTGTATTAGCCTCTAAGCCACAAGCTCTCCTCCCTTGTCAGCTGAGCCAAGGAAATGATTAAGTGTTATGTCACTGGTATGCCCAAATACGGATCATTGAGATATTAAACCCACCTGCCCCTAAAATTCAGTGTTGTCTTTTTAACCTGTTCCGACTGGCTGGTCTGGCATAATTTATAACATCTACCTCCTGGCATACACATTTTTTACTGGTTTTTAGAGGGATTGTCTCTTTTAAATTTAATCTTACATGATATTGAGATTTTAAATTTGTATATTCTGATTTATTTACTTAGCTGTACAGTTTTGCATATCTTTTTATCCTCCTCTCATATACGTATATATGTATCTATTTATTATAATTTTAATTTGTTGTATTTTGATACGGACTGTACACCGCCCCGAGTCCCTTTTGGGAGAGGGGGCGGTCTATAAGCGCTAAGAAATAAATAAATAAATAAATAAATAATAAACCTGCTTTTATAGGTTGCTCTCAGCTGCCTAGCTCACAGTCTTTATAAGCACAAGAATCATACAGGTAGTCCTCGACTTTACGACCGTTATTGAGCCGAGGGTTAGAGTTTTAAGTGGTGCTGGTCAGTTAAGTGAACCATGCCTGATTTTGTAAATTTTTTGGGGGTGGGGTGGTCATTAAGTGAACCGCCGTGGTTGCTAAGTGAATGTGGCAGTCGTTAAGCGAATCCATCTTCCGCAATGGGTGTTTTTGGCAGGAAACTGGAAATCAACGTTTCTGGCAACAAAATGCCACAAATCATGGTCAGGTGAGCCCACGAGACAGTTGTAAGTGTGAGGCAGTTGCCAGGTGCCCAAAATGTCATTTGACATGTCTGTGTGTGTGTGTGTCTGTGGTTGCAAGCAGCCCCTGGAAAGTCCATATTAATGGTTTCTAAATGATAGTCCTAACTCAAGGACTACAAATACATCATATTCTTGTTTAATGGCCAAAACTGGATGGAAAATGACATCTAAGAGCTGGAACTTTTCAGAACCGGGGAAATGCAGGTAGTCCTCGACTTACAACCGTTCGTTTAGTGACTGTTCGAAGTTACAACAGCACAGAAAAAAGGGACTTGTGACAGGTTTTGCGGCCTCCCCGTCGTCACGTGATCAAAATTCAGACGCTCGGCTCCCGGCTCATACTTATGACGGGTTGCAGCGTCACGGGGTCCCCTTTTGCGACCTTCTGACGAGCAACGTCAATGAGGAAGACAGATTCACTTAATGACCGTGTTGCTAACTTAACCACTGGGGCAGGAAAGGTGGCCAGACGGAGCAAAACTCACTTAACAAATGTCTCGCTTCGCTCGAACAGAAATGTGGGGCCCGATTAGAGTCGCTAAGCCGAAGATTACCGGTACACTATCACAGCAGCTCAACAAGCCGGGATTTCATTCCGTAAACATTAACCCGGTTCCGTGTGTGTTTAATGCTTGGCTGTGACTTGACTGCTAAGTCCCTTCCTTGCGATCCGAAGCCCATCGAGAGAACCATACCCAGCTGCCCATCACGCCCCAGGAAGACAGCGTCACGCCGCCCAATGCCAATACCACCATGAATTATTTCCACTATTTTGTTATTTTTTTTTTTAACTTTGAAGCGATTTAATCAACATTTCCCGCTGATAAAAAGAACAGCAAACTTTAGGGGTTTCGACAGCTATCGGCCCAACGGTTTACCCTTAAACTGGTTTTTCAAGTTACAAGTTTCAGGAGGAAACAAGGAAGGGAGGGGAGGGGAGGTCTGTGAATTTGCCAGTTTTTCAGCAAACCAACTTTCACTTTCCAATAAAGAAGAAGGGGAAAAAAGAAGAATGGGGAAGGGGGGGGAGGTTTCAGAATATAGGGGTGTTTTTTTCCAGAATTTCTGCGCCACGGAGAAGACGCCTATCTCTCGCGCCCACAAGAGGCTGAAGCCAAGAGGCGATGCGCCTAAACACGCCAAGGTTGAGAACACCTGACCCTTCGCCTTTTTAAAAAGGTGATGTAAATAACAAAGACGCCAAGGAGACGGAGGCGGAATCCGACACTCCACACACAACCTGCTTGTGAGCCAAACCTCAATCCCACACAAGGGTTAGGCGACGGCTGGCATAGACTGCACACTTGGCGTTGATGCCAAGGTGTTTACTTGGCTTTAGACTAAAGAGTGTGCTTCACCATGGTGTGTGTGTGTGTGTGTCCTTGGTGTTCCCTATATTTGGTTTGTTTCCTCGTGGACGTCTCATGACCCAACTAGGTAACGTCATCATTGCTAGAAAGGGGTGGGTTGGCTCTCTGGTTATATACGAGCCCCTTCTAGCGGTGATGATGTTACCAAGTTGGGTCGTGAAATGTCTTCAAGAAAACCCAAAAATTCAGAGAGCACCCAGGACCCCTCAGCCATCCTCCTCCTCCTCCACTTCACAAACCCCTCTCCCTCCTAGCAGTGATGAGGTTACCTAGTTGGGTCATGAAACATCTTCAAGAAAACCAACAAACTCAGAAAGCACCAAAGACCCCACAGTCATTGACCTCCTCCTCCTCTTCTCTTTCTCCTCCTCCTCCTCCTCTCAACAAACCCTACTACCTTCTAACACTGAAGATGTTCCCTAGTTGGGTCATGAAACATCTTCAAGAAAACCACCAAGCTCAGAGAGCATCAAGGACCCCACAGTCTTTCTCCTCCTCCTCCTCTCTACAAATCCCACTCCTTCCTAGGACTGATGATGTTAACTAGTTGGTACAAATGTTCTCTTTTTATTGGGTACCCTGTCTAACTTGAGGATCGACTCTCCCTGGCACCCGGAGATGAAAAAAAAAAATAGAACAAACAAAGGCAGAAACTTACGGAGAGAAATCCTGGGGTTTGTTTTCTCTTCATCGGCTTCCAAAAAACACTGCGAGGGAAGCCCAGAGGAGCTCCACCTTTCTAAAGGAGAACTGAATCAGAGGGAAACTAAAACCTCTCCGGAAAGGATGTCTCATGTCACAAAGCTGTCATTTGCTCCGGCATTCTTGTGACTCTGACTTCAGATAGTATCTCCAGGCGATGCATTTTGTGGGATTCAAATGATGACCTCACATGTTGTTATCCACCGGGGGCATGTGCCGCACACACACAACTTTGAAAAAAGTTTCACAGGGGGTGACATCATGAAGAGGAGGCAAAAAAGATTTTTACCGTTGCAATATTTTTGTGTGTATAGTTGCATCTTTTTTTTTTTAGGTGTTTAGAAGGGCGGCCAATCGATTTATTAAATGTACGGATGGATAAACAAATAAATAAAAATGAGGCTGGGTTTTTTTGGAGGAGGACCCTGTGGAAGGAGTAACTTGCCTCCATCCAGATAAATAAACCAACTTACTGAATAAGAAATGATAAAGAATTAAGTAAGGAGAATAATATTATCAAAGTGGGAATAGCAAAAATATTGTGATAAATGATTAATTTGTTAAGATGAATTAACAGTAATTAGGTAAAGACAAAAAAAAAGGTATTTAGCAATGATATGTAAGACACAATGAATTGATGGAAAAAGACAAAGGATTATATAAAAGAGATGAATACTGACAAAAGTGGGAAGATTAGAAGTGAATGAAACTATGATTATAAATGTGATGTATAAGATGAGACCTGGTTAAACACTCTGTCCATAAAATAGGTATGTTGGAAAAAAAGAAAAAAATCGCAATAAAACTTGCAAAAAATAAATGAATGAATAAACCAACTTAGAAGAAATCAAGCCATCCATGCTTGCATTTAAGTTCATTTGGGGAGAATTGATTCATCAGCAGATCAAGTCCAAGAAACAAAAGGTTTTTTCCCCCTTCCATTTTAATTGTATTAATGATATACGATGAGTAGAACACACCAACAACTCCCCAAAATAAAAGTTTTACATGGGTGACCTCATAGAGAAGGCAAAAAAGAGATTTATAGTTCTGTAATATTTATGTCATTTTATCTTCTTAATATTCTAAGTCGCCTATTGAGAGTCACCCTGCGGTAAAAGAAGGGCTGACAAAACATTTAATAAATGAATTAAAGAAGGCGCCTCTTTGAAGTCAAGAAGACCCGATTGCTTGAATTCAAAGTAAGGAGCACATGAATTGCATGAATTGGCTCATTTGCAAAGAGAAGGAAGACCAAGAAACAAAAGTTCCTTTTTTCCCCCCTTCCATTTTAACTGCAGGGATGATACATGAATGAGCAGAGCAGAGAAGGGGGAACACGTCATATCACCCCTGACTAAGGCTCACTTGCTTCCAAGTTCCTTAAATGGCAAACTTGATTTAAAAGCAATAGAAGAAAAAACTCTCCTTTTCAGACACCCCTAGAACAGAGAGGTCTTCAAACTTGGCAACTTTAAGAGGTGTGGACTTCCAGTCCCAGAATTCTCCCGCTTGGCTACTTTCAAGACTTGTGGACTTCCAGTCCCAGAATCCTCCCGCTTGGCTTCCTTCAGCACTCCTCCAGGGCAGGTATAAGAGAACACCTATAGCAGAACGGGTTTGTATATGTCAGGGGTGTCCAAATTTGGGAACTTTAAGACTTGTGGACTTCAACTCCCAGAATTCCCCAGCCAGCTATGCTATGCTATTCTGGGAGTTGAAGTCCACAAGTATTAAAGTTCCCAAGTTTGGACACCCCTGGTATATGTGGTAAAGGAGAAGTGGAAGATAATTCACACGTTCTATTACACTGCAAGCTATACAGAGCTTGTAGGTCTGCACATATTCTCCCCTTATTAGAGAGATTGCCAGGGAGGGCAGACAATTTTTATCTAGGCTTTCTCCTCCAGGACGCTAACCCGGTTATCACGTATGCAGTGGCAAAGGTTCTGTGTTGCTGCAATGTCCATAAGGAAAAGAAAATGGCTATAGAAGTATAGTTGTCATATCTCTAACAATCTTTGGACCATTGTATTTACTCCTATACTTAACAGCGTTGCACCAAGGTAAACCACGGAGGGACCCCAACAATCTGAGAAGATGTATGTTATTTTCCACTTTTAACGTCAATACTTTTTAATTGTATTGTAATGTCCGTACTTTTTAACATATTGTAAAAACTAACGTGTATTGCTGGTCTTTGACCATAATAAAGATTTACTTACTTACTCCCGCTTGGCTACTTTCAAGACTTGTGGACTTCACAGGTCTTAAAGTTGCCAAGTTTGGGGACCCCTGCCCTAAAGAGCCTTTTCCCAAGCAGCTGCAGCTAATAACACACCTTTTTCTTTTTTTTTAAAAAAAAAGGCAATTTTTAAAATTTAAAAAAAGAAAACGGAGGGGGAGAGACACAACAAGCGAAAGATTTTTGTTTTTGTTTAACAAATCTCCTTTTTAACGAAAAGTATGAACTTTTAAAACAAGGGGGACACCCACGTTCGGCACAAGTCACACAATACAACTTCCAGCCTACCGCGAGTCGCCCAGAGGAATAGAAAAGAAAACTTTATTCTCCCTTTAAACGTATCCAGTTCAAAATGAAATTCGGCTGCATTCAACCCCTTGCAGGCGGCGCGGAAATTTAACAAAATGCAATTAAAATAGCGATGTTTAAAGCGAGTTTAAAGCGCGACGCGTTCCCACAACCCTTTCTAAACACGCGTTGGCAAGGCAGTCCCGAAGGGCGGCAGGGGTTTGCTGCTCCCCGCGCCCGAAACTTCCCACGCGTCCGCCAGAGCAGCCCCGGGCGAACTGAGTCAGCCCCGACCGGCTCTTGGAAGGCGGCGGCAGAAGCCACCAGCCACACGGCAGGCGGGCGGGCTGGGACTGGACGATCGCGGGTGCAAGGCAAGACCCGCTTTGCTAGGTCGCTTCCCCCGGGCTCCCGCTTTACCTCCTGTTCGCGGAAGCTCTGGTTCTGCGCGTCGATCACCCGGATAGTCCGCTTGATGGGCAGCAGCCCCCCGGCGTCGTCGTGCGCTACCATGTCCTCCGGCTGCCCGGCCCGGACCTCCCCTCCCGCCTTAAATCCACCGGAGGGAAAAGAAAGAAACGGCTACTGGCCCGCGCCTGGCGCTTCCCGCTGGCAAAACGGCAACGGCGGGAGCGACATAGCTTCGCCCAGGGAGTCAACTCGCCGACTGAGCGCCCGCTGTGCCGCCACCCGTACTCCAAGCGGTGGGGGCGTGGCCACGAGGCGCAAAAGGGGGCGCGGCGTCGGGGTGCCGGGCGGCCATTGGCTGCGTGGCGGAAGGGTTCCGCCCCCGGGCTCAGGTTGCCCGCGCACCTTGGCTGGGAGGGGAGGGGGGGAGGAAAAGAGTGGAAGCAGCACTCTCTCTGGAGTTGCAGCCTGGCGCCCGCGGGCGAGAGTTTCAGGGAGCGGCGCCCCGCCTTGGCGTCTCCGGGTATCAGCCTCTGGCGGGGGTCGAGGGGCCATCGGTCCAGCCAAGGGGCGGAGGAGAGATTGCAAGCACGTGTATGGCGGTTGTGGAGAAGTGGCCTTTGCAAGACACGTGTTCAGAAAGGTTAGAGTGCAGCTCCTGCATTGATGGTTGTTACCCAGTTTGGGGCACGGAACGTCTTGCAAGCAAAGAAATCAGGCTCAGAGAGCCCCACGGATCCCGCAATCCTCCTCCTCCCCACTCACCCCCAAACCCCACTTCCTTCTGACAATGATTACGTTACCTAGTTGGGTCATGAAACGTCTGCAAGGAAATCACCAAGCTCAGAGACCACCAAGGACCCCCCAGTTCTCCTCCTCCTCCTCCTCTCCAGAAACCCCCTATCCCATCTAGCCCTGATGACGTTCCCTAGTTGGGCCATGAAACGTCTGCAAGAAACCACCAAACTCAGAGAGCATCAAGGGCCCCATGATCCTCCTCTCTCTCTCTCACACACACACACACACATCCTCCTTTTCTCCACAACCTCCCCTCCCTTTTAGCACTGATGATGTTACCTAGTTCGATTATGAAACATCTGCAAAGCAAACCACCAAGCTCAGAGAGCACCCCCCTCCCTCCCTCCCTCTCTCACACACCCTTCCCTTGTAGCACTGATGATGTTACCTAGTTGGGTCATGAAACGTCTTCAACAAAACAAGCAAGCTCAGCAGACACCAAGGACCCCACAGGCGACGGCACCTCCTCCCCCCCCTACGCACACCCTTTTAAGCACTGATGGTGTTAGCTAATTGGGTCATTAAACATCTGCAAGAAAACCATCAAGGATCCCACAGTCCTTTTCCTCCTCCTCCTCCTCCTCCTCTCCACAAGCTCCCCTCCTTTCTAGTACCAATGATACCTAATTAGCTAATTAAAAGTCTGCATGCAAACAACCAAGTTGAGAGCATCAAAGACTACACAGTCTCCCCCCATCCTCTTCTCCACAAACTCCTCCCTCTTCTAGCACTGATGATGTGACCTAGTTGGGTCATGAGACATCTGCAAAGAAACCACTAAGCTCAGAGAGCATCACAGTCCTCTTCCTCCTCTTCTAGCATTGATGTTTCTTAGTTGGGTCATGAGACATCTACAAGAGCACCACCAAGCTCAGAGAGGGCCCCACCCCCCTCCTCCTCTTCCTTTTTCTCCTCCTCCTCCCTTCAAACCCCACTCCGTTCAAGCACTGACGACGTTCCCTAGTTTGGTGATGAAACGTCTGCAAGAAAACCGCCAAGCTCAGAGAGCATCAAGGACCCCACAGTTCTCCTCCTCCTCCTCTCCAGAAACCCCACTCCCATCTAGCCCTGATGACGTTCCTTAGTTGGGCCATGAAATGTCTGCCAAAAAAACTACCAAGCTCAGAGCATCAAGGACCCCATGGTCCTCTCTCTCTCTTCCTTTCTCTCTCTCTCTCTCCATCTCCCTCTCTCCATCTTTCTCTCTTACACACACACACGCACACGCACACACACATCCTCCTTTTCTCCACAACCTCCCCTCCCTTTCAGCACTGATGATGTTACCTAGTTGGGTCATGAAACATCTGCAAAGCAAATCACCAAGCTCAGAGAGCGCCAAGGACCCCCCCCCAGTTCAACCTTGAGCTACAAAGATCCTCTTGTAGTGACCATGTGCCCCTAGATGGTGGGGGGCGGGATCCCTTCTTCGCAAGATCCCAGGGCAGTGGATACTACCGTGTTTTGTGGCGCTACTCAAGAACATGTGTAACACAAAGATGGCGACCTGACTTCGCCTCCCAAAACTGCCCTTGCAACCGGCTGAAGGAGCACCCCTTTAATTGGATTGGGGGTGGGCTCCGAAACCCCTTTGGATGGGAGACAGACACTTGTGGACACCCCCCTTTCTCCTCCCACTCCGGGATTCACCCGCGGCAGCACTGGTTTCTCTATTAGAGGGCTGTTTAGCGATGGACCCTGTGATTTGCAACCTGGTGAAACCATTTCTAATGAAAGTCCAGCCAGGCCTGGAAGCGCTAGAAAACATCAAACAAACTGGCTTGTTCCAGATGTGCAACAGCTGGAGGAGCCTGGGTTTGCTTTATGTGGAGAGGCAGGGAAGGTACAACCGGCTCCTAGTTAGACAAAATATTCAGGAATTGGAACATTTTTTCCATCCCACTGCAAGCACTGATGTTGGGGGCTCATTAAGTGGAAATGACTTCAGAATGTGGAAGGGGCATTCTACAGGGGAGGGGGGGAATTCAATGGTGAAGAGAGTCAGGTTCTACATTTAGGCAAGAAAAACAAAACCCACAGGTACAGAATAGGTGGTACCTTCCTCAACAGGAGTAACTATGAAAGGGATCTTGGAGTCCTAGTGGACAACCGTTTAAATAGGAGCCAGCCGTGTGCAGCAGCTGCCAAAAAAGCCAACACAGTTCTAGGCTGCACCAACAGAGGGAGAGAATCAAGATCACGTGAAGGGTTAATGCCACTTTACAAGGCCTTGGTAAGGCCACACTGGGAATATCTGCATCCAGTTTTGGTCGTCACGATGCAGAAAAGATGTGGAAACTCTAGAAAGAGGGCAGAGAAGAGCAACAAAGAGGATTAGGGGACTGGAGACTAAAACATATGAAGAACGGTTGCAGGAACTCTTCCTCACATTTACGGCCATTGCATTTCCAGTAGTCACATGATCAAAGTTTAGATGCTTGGCTGCTGACTCATATTTATGACAGTTACAGTGTCCCGGGGTCATTTGACCCACCTTTGGACAAGCAAAGTTGGCGGGGAAGCCGGATTCGCTTAACGACCGTGTGACTACCTTAAGCACTGCTGTGATTTGCTTAAGCAACCGTGGCGGGATAGGTCGTCAAATGGGCTTACTTCGCCGCTGCCTTGCTCAGCAAGAGGAACGCCGAGCTCGATTGCGGTCGTAAGTTGAGGATTATCTGTGGATGAGCACCCACTGGGTTCCCACGATTGACTCAGCGAAAATGTAACTGGCAGATTTATAGCTGAGGGTATTGTGCAATTTCAGCTCTCCAAAGAGTTGATAAGGACTAAGGTTGGCCCTTATCCAGAAATTAAAAGCATTCAGCCTTCTGGCAAGGCTGCGTTTGCACAAAAATAATTTAATCCACTTCGTTTTATGGATTCCCCTCCTCAACCCCCCTCAACCCCCCAGCCCAGAGATTTAACTCAAACTCTGATTAAATTAGTTCATTTTAATTAGTGCCATTTAAAGATAGCCAAAAGATAGAAAAGATGTGGAGACTCTGGAAAGACTGCAGAGAAGAGCAAGAAAGATGATTAGGGGACTGGAGGCTAAAACATATGAAGAACGGTTGCAGGAACTGGGTATGTTTAGTTTAATGAAAAGAAGGACTAGGGGAGACATGATAGCAGTCTTCCAATATCTCAGGGGTATTGCCACAAAGAAGAGAAAGTCAAGCTATTCTCCAAGGGACCAGAGGGCAGGACAAGAAGCAATGGGTGGAAACTAATCAAGGAGAGAAGCATCCTAGAACTAAGGAGAACTTTCCTGACAGTGAGAACAATTAATCAGAGGAACAGAAGTTGCCTCCAGAAGTTGTGAATCGTCCAACACTGGAAGTTTTTAAGAAGATGTTGGATAACCATTTGCCTGAAATGGTATAGGGTTTTCTGTCTGGGCAGAGGGTTGGACTAGAAGACCTCCAAGGTCCCTTCCAACCGTGTTATTCTATTCTATTCTATTCTATATTCTATCCATCCATCCATCCATCCATCCATCCATCCATCCACCCATCTCTATTCTATTCCACCCATCTATTCTATTCTATTCTATTCTCTATTCTATTCCGTCCATCCATCCATCCATCCACCCATCCTACTCTAAGGAGGTGGCTGGATGGAGTCACCGAAGCAGTGGGTGTGATCTTAAATGGACTCAAGAGAACAGGAAGGCCTGGAGGAACATGGTCCATGGGGTTAGACGAGGGGTTGGACACGACTTCGCAACCAACAACAACAACAACTTGAGGAGTATCAATACCTGCACAAACCATTTGCTTTTCCTGTTATCTCTCCATCAGGCGTAATGAGGAAGCTCAAAAACTGATTGCAGATAATTTCTTCCAGCAATCAAGGAACTAACTTCCTCTTCACTATTCCCACGTATTCGATCTTCCTCCTCCTCCTCTTCCCCAGCCTTATCTGCAGGGCTATATTTAGAAGCCGCTCAGTTAAGGAAACCAATGAATGGATGGATGAAAGGAACGGCTTTTAGGGAAGCTGGCAGGGGTGGGTAGAGGAAACGCCCCCCCCCCACTTCCCGAGCTCCCTTAGGTAGGCGCTGAGGGGTGTTTCCCAAAAGGTCAGGCTTTCTTATAAAAATATCATTTGAAGAGCTCCCAAGTTATAAAAATAAAGCCGCAGTAAATAAAAGTTTTTAGAATGCATCAGAAGGGAAAAAAAGAAAAAGAAACCCTCGTCCAAGTATAAAAATGTAAATTTCCCCAAGTACTTAAAAGAGTTTTTAAACAGAAATTTAATGACACGCTGGCTGTTAGTTCCACTTCAGGTTCCAGTGAATTTATTCGGAATGGTTTATTGGTGTGTGTATTACACACACAGATTCATTGACATCATTTTATTCCTTCCTTCCTAGATTCCCCTTCCCCTCTTCCTTCCTTCCCAGTATTCCTCTTCCTTCCCTTAACAGTATTGTCCTTCCCTCCCTCCATCCTTCCTATCTTTCTTCCCTTCTTTTTCCTTCCCTCTTCATTCTCCTTTCCTCCTCCCCTCCATTCTTCCTTCCTATTCTTCCTTCCTTCTTAGTATTCCTTCCTTTCTACCTAGTATTTCCCTTCCTTTCTTCCTTCCCAGTATTCTTCCGTCCCTTTTTTCCTTCACTCTTCCTTCTCTTTTCTCCTTCCTTCCTCCTCCCCTCCATTCTTCCCAGTATTCTCCTTCCTTCCGTTCCCATTATTCCCCTTCCTCTTTCTTCCTTCCCAGTATACTCCTTCCTTCTTTCCCAGTGTTCTCCTTCCTTCCCTCTTCATTCTCCTTTTTCCTTCCTTCCTTCCCAGTATTTCCTTCCTTCCTTCCTCCCTCCCATCAAGATGAAGCAGACTGGAAGAGAAGTGGATGATGTTAGAACCTGCACATTGGTGTTTATGCCTAGGAACAAAGCAACTAGGAGTTTTGTCAGGCAGTTCTGAGTTCACAATTACAAGGGGAGAAAATAAAATATACCTTGGGTGTAGTGGCTAAGATGCTGGCTCAGAAACTAGGAGACGGTGAGTTCTAGTCCTGCACAAGTCATGAAAGCTGGCTGGGGGACTTTGGGTCAATCACCAGGAGACGTTGCATTTTAGTCTCATCTTAGGCATCAAAGTTGTCTGGATATCTTAGGGCTAAATCACCGGAAGACGGTGAGTTCTAGTCCTGTTCCAGGCACCAAAGCCAGCTAGGTGACTTTGGGCCAATCACCAGAAGATGGTGAGTTCTAGTCCTGCCTTAGGCATGGGAATCAACTGATTGACTTTGGGACAATCACCAGGAGACGGGGAATTCTAGTCCTGCTTTAGCCATAAAAGCCAGCTGAGTGTTTTTTGATCCTGCCCTTCCCTCTCAGCCCAATCTACCTCACAGGGCTGTTGTTGTGGAGTAAATAGGAGTGGTGAGAATTTTCACTGCCTTGAGTTACTCATTGAGTAACAAAGGCGGGATAAAAATCCAAGAAATGAATATAAATAAACATTCGTAAGTATGAAACACGAAGGGCTTCAGATCGTGCTGATAGAGCCTGGCTGCATCGTTGACTTATATCCATAGATCAAAATCTATCATTCTGAGCCTTGAAAAAATGGATAGTTAAGTTCTTCTGCAAATACTTTTCTTGTTTTTTGGGGGGAATTTACAACGGGTTTTGATCCTACCTCACACAAACTTGTCTATTTCTTGGAGAGAAAAGGGGGATGTATTTAAAAAGTTTAGATAACTGCCAAGCAGCGCTCAAGGCCATGAAAAAAAGTCCCGCAGCAAAGGGATATATAGCGGGGTGTCTGGATGCTTTCGATGAGCCTGGCCGGGCGCTTCTTCCCTTGATCTCAAGAATTGACGTAAAAGAATAAACATTTCGGCTCCAAGTTTTAAGTTTGCCAGAATCCGAGCGGGAGGACAATTATTTGTTCTGCTTAGGCTTCCTTTTGAAGTTCTTTGCTTTTAAACATTCTTCCCCATCACAGTCATGTCAAAAATCGAAGAGGAGGAAACGTAATAAAAGAAAGAAAGAAACGGCATCCACGAGAAAAGGGTTTTTTTTCTTTATGATTTACATTTATTAGTGCTTAATATTATTAGTACGAAGCAGTACTAAATGTAAACAATAGAAAATGAATAAAATTTATCTCTCTATATAAAAATGGCTCTGTGTGTGCGTGTGTGTGTTCCAGCATAACTCTGGAACGCCTGGTGCGATTTCAACCAAACTTGGTACACAGATGATTTATTCTCTGGAAACAAATATTGTGTGGGTAAGACACCCCTAACACCCCTCGGGGGGGGGGGGGATTGTCTGTTAAGATACAGCCTCTTGTGCCTGAAAATGGCTTCTCCCGTACTGCCTTAAAATGGCTTCTATGGTACAGCTTAGTGGAGTTGCCATGGTAACGGCTTCACAGTACTCCACAAGTAAGGGGGGAAGAGATTAGACATTACGTTTGGTCTGGAATTATTTTTGAGGACAAACGTATGGATTAGGATAATCCATAAATACCTGGGCAACGTCGAGTATCCATAAATACCTGGGCAATGCCGGTTTATTAGCTAATATAAAAAGAAAATATGATAATACAATTTAAATAAAAAATCTTTTCTCAATTTTCAATACAGGCCGTCCTCAACTTATGACCGCAACGGAGCCCCAAATTTCCATGGTTATATGCGAGTGGTGAAGTGAGTTCTGCCCCGTTTTGCGACTGTGCTCGCCACTGTTGTTAAGTGAATCACTGCAGTTGTTAGGAAAATGTCGTGAAGTGAACCCGGCTTTCCTCGCGGACGTTGCTTATTAGGCCGCAAAAGGGGATCACGTGACCTCATCAACGACTTACCTCATAAATTCAGATAGTCCCCGACTTACTACAGTTCGCTTAGTGACGGTTCAAAGTTACAATGGTACTGGAAAATGTGACTTGTGACCGGTTTGCAGTTACGACAACGGTAGCATCCCCATGGTCGCGTGATTTACATTCGGACACTTCGGCAACTGTCTCGTATTTATGACAGTCGCAGTGTCCCTGGGGTCACACGATCCCCTTTTGCGACCTTCTGACAAGCCAAGTCAATGGGGAAAGCCAGATTCACTTAACAACCACGTGTCTAACTTAACAACGGTGGCAAGAAAGGTCGTGAAAAGGGGCCAAACTCAATTAATAACTGTCTCGCTTAGCAACCAAAATGTTGGGCTCAATCGTGGCCGTAGGTCGAGGACTACCTGTACCGTAGTCTTCCTCAGCAACTTCAATTCCCAGAATTCCCCAGCCAGGCATAAACATAGATGAGAAATGAAACAAAGCATCGGAAATTAAAACACTCAGAAAAGGGGCTACCAAACAACTTGTGATTTATTTATTTTTTCTTTTATCTGTTCAGTAGCTTTCTTTCATCATCCTTTCTTTGATTTGCTCTGCTGCTCTTCCACCCATAGAAACTTCCTTTTTCGGTTATCTCTCCTTTGTTGCCGGTAAACTGATAAGAGGGAAGAATGCCGGCAAAAGTCTGGCTCCTGTCAATCGGGAATGAATATCAAATTGCATTTTCTCCTGCCTGTTTTCATTGGAAAGAGGAGATTAACAAGCGACTGGAAGGCTCCTTGTCTGAGATGGCACAGGGTGTCCTGCCTGAGTAAGGGGTTGGACTAGAAGACCTCCAAGGTCCCTTCCGACTCTCTGACACTCTTGCTCAACCCTTCCAAATCTAGTCTTAATCTAGCAGCAAATTCTCCATCCCAGTGTGGGGAAAATCACAGGTTCCCAGGTTTGTTGCAAACAACCTTTCAGGGTTTGCAAACTGCAAAATGGAGGAGGGGAATATATTGCTTGTGTGGTAAGAAAGGAGTTAAAAGGACACGTGTGGCTCCAGGGTTTTCAACAGATCATAATGGGCTCCAAAGAACCCAGTTCTGTCACTTCGTGCAAATCAGAAATGTCCAACCTTGGCAATTTTCAAGACTTGTGGAGTTCAACTCCCAGAATTCAGAAGGAAGGAAAGAAGGAAGGAAGGAAGGAAGGAAGGGAGGAAGGAAAGAAAGAGAGAGAGAGAATTGGAAGGAAAGGGGAAAGAAGGAAGCGAAGGAAATAAGGGAAGGGGAAGGAATGAAGGGAAGGGGAAGAATGAAAGAAGAAGTGGAAGGAAAGTAAGAAAGGGGAAGGAAGGGAGGAAGGAAAGAGGGGAGGAGGAAAGAAGGAAGGGGAGTGGAAGGAAAGGAAGGAAGGGAAGGGGAAGGAAGAAAGTAAGAAAGGAGGAAGTGAAGGGGAAGGAAGGAAGGGGAAGGAAAGAAGAAAAGGGAAGGGGAAGGAGGGAGGAAGGAAGGGCCCTGGTGGCACAGTGGTTAGAATGCACCATTGCAGGCTAACTCTGCCGACTGCCAGCAGTTCGATGCTGACCGGCTCTAAATTGACTCAGCCTTCCATCCTTCCGAGATGGGTAAAATGAGGGCCCAGATTGTTGGGGGGCCAGAGGCTGACTCTGTAAACTGCTTAGAGAGAGCTGTGAAGCGGTATATAAGTCTAAGTGCTATTGCTACTGTATGTTCCCACAACCCTCGCTTGACTCTTGACCTGCCTTGGTCTGGCCCACCAATGCTTGTCCTGGGATTCTCAGCGCACATCTGCTAAAAATGTCATCCATTTACGAGAATACAGGTTTTTTTTTTTTTTTTTTTGCTTTTGGGGGAAATAGATATAAATACCTCCTGCAGGAATGTCGAAGCGAGATGGCACGTGGGAAGAAATGTGGCCAGACTAGTTATAAAGGAACCAGTTCAATCTTCGCTGCAAAATTCAGAGTAAGTCGTGAATTTTCCCCAAGTGCTATGCCTGGTCATCATCTTCTTCAATTATACACATATTCATCATGGGTATTAATAAGATGGCTTTTGCACAAGCTACTAGCCAAAACCAGTTAAGGATTCCCCAAATGCAAATTGTTTTTTTTTTAAAAAAGCATCTTTCCAGAGTGTATAACAGAACTCCATTTTGTTCCTTTTTTTTTCAGTTTGCAAAAGTTCTTACCCGAAGTGTTTTCCCACTTAAAACAAAAACACAAGACGGCGGAAGAAGGATTCTAATTGTTGCTTGCTATTTTTCATCCGTGGGACTAATTATTTTTTGAAAGTTACAACAGGAATTTCCAATTGCACCTGGAAACAAACCCGAGGATTAACAACTGTGAGAAGTCATCAAAGGGGACAAACGTCACTGAAAAAATGTTTCACTTAGCAACATACATTTTGGGCTCAGCGGTGGTCATAACTCGAGGACTACCTGTACAGTAAAGCAAAGCCAGGGAGAGTCTCTGGCAGGCTGGCATTCGAGCCAGGCACAAGCGAGAGCGAAGTGGCAACCTGACACTAGTTTCCTTTAATACGGGGAAAGATTTTTTACATTTATTTGCAGGAGGCAGGCATTTCTTATTGTCTATTATCACTGTGTCAATGGACTAAAGGAATAATTCCTTCTCTATCTTCCTCAATAAGCAACCAGCCAGCTGCTGTAGAATGAGCTGCAAAATGAATGAAGGGGGATCAGCCAGCAAGCTGATTTTGCTAAAGTGAATTTGCTAAAAGTTTCCTTGAGCCGCCTAGCATCTGTGCGCAATTTTTATTAAAACTTTGAACACAAGACGCTAAAAACAAACAGGAACTAACACAAAGAAATAGAAAAAGAAAGAAATCAAAGTGAAGATGGGAGAAGAGAGAAGAAAAGGGAGAGATGGAAGGAAGAGGAATGGAAAGAGAGAGAAGGATGGAAGGAAGGAAGAAGAATGGAAGGAGAGAGAAGAAGAGATAGAAGGAAGGAAGAAGAATGGAAGGAGAGGAGATGGATGGAAGGAAGGAGAATGGAAGGAGAGAAGAGAAGAGATGGAAGGAAGAAGAATGGAAGGAGAAGAGAGAAGGAAGGAAGAAGAATGGAAGGAGAGAAGAGATGGATGGAAGGAAGGAAAATGGAAGGAGAGAAGCGATGGAAGGAAGAAGAATGGAAGGAGAGAGAAGAAGAAAAGAGATGGAAGGAAGGAAGAAGAATGGAAGGAGAGGGAAGAGAAAGAAATGGAAGGAAGAAGAATGGACAATATGACCTGGAGGACTGAGAATCTCCAGAGTAGATCTTTGCTTCATGTAATATAGCTAATATTTACTGCAGATTGTTAAGTTCTCAGCCAATACTTCCCTCCATACAAAAGCATATTCCCATATTCATATCCCAGACATTATTACAAGCTTGCCTTATCCGTGACAAAAGGGCACCCCAAAAATGTACAGGCAGTCCTTGACTTATAGCAGTTCGTTTAGCGACCATTCAGAGTTACAATGGTACTGGGGGGAAAAGTGACTTATGTCCATTTTTCACAGTTACCACCTTTGTAGCATCCCCATGATCCTGTGATCAAATTTCAGATGCTTGGCAACTGACTCGTACTTATGACCGTTGCTATGTCCCAAGGTAAAAAGGTAAAGGTTCACCTCGCACATATGTGCTAGTCGTTCCCGACTCTAGGGGGCAGTGCTCATCTCCGTTTCAAAGCTGAAGAGCTAGCGCTGTCCGAAGACGTCTCTGTGGTCATGTGGCCGTCATGACTAAATGCCAAAGGCACACGGAACGCTGTTCCCTTCCCACCAAAGGTGGTTCCTATTTTTCTACTTGCATTTTTATTTGCTTTCAAATTGCTAGGTTGGCAGAAGCTGGGACAAGTAACAGGAGCTCACTCCGTTACACAGCGGTAGGGATTCGAACCGCCGAACTGCTGACCTTTCTGATCGACAAGCTCAGTGTCTTAAGCCACTGAGCCACCGTGTCCCTATGTCCCAAGGCACTTTTGCCAAAAACTATCACTTGCTTCTAGGTTTTGCCCAAGCCAGTCCACAGCAAACCTGGAGTGTACTTAACAACCTCTGTGTTTGCTTAATGACCATTGCAAAAGAAATAAAATCAAGTTTAATGAAAAGAAGGACTAGGGGAGACAGGATAGCAGTGTCCCAATATCTCAGGAGTTGCCACAAAGAAGAGGGAGTCAAACTATTCTCCAAGGCACCTGAGGGCAGAACAAGAAGCAATGGGTGGAAACTAATCAAGGAGAGAAGCAACCTAGAAATAAGGAGAAACTTCCTGACAGTGAGAACAATTAATCAGTGGAACAGAAGTTGCCTCCAGAAGTTGTGAATGCTCCAACACTGGAAGTCTTTAAGAAGATGTTGGATAGCCATTTGTCTGGAACGGTATAGGGTTTCCTGCCTAGGCAGGGGGTTGGACTAGAAGACCTCCAAGGTCCCTTCCAACTCTGCTATTGTATTGTATTACTTTACAAGTTAGTTGGGTGTTTGTGCGTGTGCTGATTTACAACCATCACAAGTTACAACAGTTGTACAGGAGGCTCCATTACATCCTAACTCGAGGACTACCTGTAGGTAGTGATTAATTTTTAACCTATATAAACAAACATGCTTTCTTTAAATAAATAAATGAAAATCAGCCAGACATTCTTCATTTTGGAATCAAGTATTTTCAGAGCCTTTGCTTGGCTGAGAAGAAAGGAAAGTTTTGGGTGGGCCCAGGGAACTGACACTTACTCACCCAGCATCGTCCCGGCCCTGCCAAGCTAAACAGGGCTCTGCCCCCACCTGTCAAGGGATACACAAGCCACCACAATTTGGTTGCTAGCACACACCAGACTCGCCCTCTTGTTGAATGCGCTCTTGACAGCTTGACAATGAATCCTTCTGTTTGTTTATTTATATATATATATATGATAGCAGGATTAGCGCTGAGACAGCATAAACAAAGAAGGCATTAGCTAAAAGCAACTTTCTCAGTCTGGTAACTTTCTAGGCCGTTAAGTCATACCTGTTTTGTTTTATTTTATATTCTCAAGCTGCTCTTCAAGACTTTGCAGCTAAGTAAGTGACACTGTTTAAAGTTCCCAGGTGCTTCCAAGGCTGAAGCCTGGTTGGCACTACTGTTGAAAGACCGACTCTGTAGGTATTAGTTGACTCTCAACCCAAAGGATGGTCAACAGTTAAGTAGAAATACAAAAGTCTCAAAAATCCCAAGCAAATCCAGAAATTTTCAGGTTCTAGGTTGTAGCTAGCCACTGAGGTATCTCAAAAAACATGTACTGGATCCCCAAGGCTTAGGATAAAATTATCTGTCTGTCTGTCTATTCCCATCCATCCATCTATTCAATCAACCAAACAACCTACCTCTCCATCTACCTACCTATCTCCATCCATCCATCCATCCATCCATCCATCCATCCATCCATCCAATCTATCCATTTATTTACTTAATCTATCCACCCATCTACCCAGCTATTTATATCTATCCAATTTATCCATTTATCTATCATCTATCTATCTATCCATCCATCCAATCTATCCATTTATCTACTCAATCTACATCCATCCATCCATCCATTTATCTCATCTATCCATCTATCTATCCATCCATCCATCCAATCTAATCTCATCTATTCACTTATCTACTCAACCAACCTACCCATCCATCCAACATATCTATCTATCCATTTCAGGGGAGGGCTTATTTTAGTGCATGCACTCAAAAGCCCGATTGGGCTTATTATCCGGGGAGGTCTTATTTTCAGGGAAACAGGATAGTACATCACTGTACTACGGTTATATCCATTATTTCCATAGTGGTGCCATAATACTCTATACCTTTATCACTCTTTGCATTTTAATCTATTGTCGCATATCGTCCGATATTAGTATTGTATATTCTTATGCATATCTTCAGACCTTACTGATTTCTAATTTGTTAATCTTCTTTCATTGTTAATTTTCTAATCTCTGCACCTATTATCTGGCCATTTATACCATAAGTCAAGCAGCGAAGGCCTAACCTTCCCCCAACTTGACTTTTGAGCTGATTTGTCCAGCTATTAAAGCTGTTCAACAGGGGTTTAAACTGTTTTAATCTGGTTTCCTTAAACACAAGTGGCGCATTTATCAGTAACTCTGTTTACACAGAGTTCCTGCTGTTCAAAGTACACATTATTTAATCTCCTTTACAGCCGGTACAGGCTGCCCCGAGAACCGTAAATAAGTTTATTCCAGCACATTTTTTTCTGCAGAGCTGTTTTAAAAAGTACGGCAGATTTTGGTCGGTAATCTTCTGTACAGACTCCCTTTTTCGTAGACCTAAGCCCTCTGAAGTTAGGAAGATAAATTAATTGCTGCTGCTTCTTTTTCTTAAGATGGCAAAACCTTGACCTTGGCCCAGTCCCTTCCCCCCCACCCACCCTCCCTCCCTCTCTTGGCCCAACCCTGCCTCACAGGGTTGTTGTGGTGGGCAAAAGAGGGGGAGAAAGTGTGTTAGATATATTCACCATTTTGGTTCTGTTTTATAAAGCCTTAGTAAAGCCGCACCTGGAATAAGGCATCCAGTTTTGGTCACGGCATTACAAAGAAAGATGTTGAAACTTTGGGAAAAAGCAGAATGAAGAGCAACTAAGATGATGACAAAAACATAAGAACGGTTGCAGGAATTGAGGATGTCTAGTCTAGTGAAAAGAAGGACCAGGGGAGACATGATAGCAGTCTTCCAATATTTGAGGGGCTGCCCCAAAGAAGAGGGAATCAAGCTATTCTCCAAGGCACCTGAGGGCAGGACAAGAAGCAATGGGTGGAAACTAATCAAGGAGAGAAGCAACTCAGAACTTCCTAATAGTGAGAACAATGAACCAGCGGAACTGCTTGCCACCAGAAGTTGTGGGTGCTCCAACACTGGAGGTTTTTAAGAAGAGACTGGATTACCACTTATCTGAAGTGGTAAAGGGTCTCCTGCTTGAGAAGGGGGCTGGACTAGATGACCTCCAAGGTCCCTTCCAGCTCTATTCTGATTGATTGATTGCCTTGAGTTATTTGTAAAAATAATAAAAGTAGGATACAGGTCATCCTTGACTTAAAACTATTCATTTAGTGACTATTCAAAGTTACAACGGCATGACCGCTTTTCACACTTACGACCGTTGCGGCATCCCTACGGCCACACGATCAAAATCTGGATGCTTGGCAATGGCTTCATACTTACGACGGTTGCACTGCCCCCTTCAGACAAGCAAAGTCCATGGAGAGACCTGATTCACTGAATAACGGTGTTACTACCGTCATGACGGCAAGGATTCACTTAACAGCCATGGCAAGGAAGGTCGTAAAAGGGGCCAAAGCTCGCGGGACAGGTGCCTCGCTTAGCGGTGGTCATTTGGGGCTCGACTGCGGTCGTAAGTCGAGGACCGCCCGCACAAATAAATTCAATTTCAAAAGGCACAACTGGTTTCAGGCCCAAAAATATAAAAAACCCAAGAGACTTGCAAAGGGCCAAGTAGCGAAGTTGGGGCAGGCCCAGGAAAGGGCAGGTAAGGTGAGAGATAAGTGTTGATTTAGGAGAGGCGGAGGTGGGGAGAAGGGCTTGGCTCCAAAAACTGACATTTTAGGGCGTGCTACAAGAAGCAAGCTTGAAGACAGGCATGGCTTGAAGAGAGGAGAAAGTTAAGAAGGGTTTCTCCCCCAGGTGAAAGAAACAGCCAGGTGTTCTTCGGATAAATATTTGTAGCTTGGGGGGGGGGGGGGAATAAGGGATCCTTGGGGCTCTCTGAGCTTGGTGGTTTTCTTGCAGACGTTTCATGACCCAACTAGGCAACCTCATCTGTGGTAGAAGGAAGAGGGGTTGGCAGAGAGGAGGAGGAGGAGGAGGAGGAGGAGGAGGAGGAGGAGGAGGAGGAGGAGGAGGAGGAGGAGGAGGAGGAGGAGGAGGAAGAAGAGGAGAGTGACGACTGTGGGGTCCTTGGTGCTCTCTGAGTTTGGTGTTTTTCTGGTGGACATTTCATGACCCAACTAGAGAACATCATCAGAGCCAGAAGGGAGTGGGGTTGGGGAGGAAGAAGAGGAGGAGGAAGAGGAAGAAGAGAACAACAACAACTGTGGGGTCCTTGGTGCTCTCTGACCTTGGTGGTTTTCTTGCAGCTGTTTCATGATCCAAACTAAGTAACATCCTCAGTGCTAGAAGGGAGGGGGGTTTTTGCAGAAGGAAGAGGCCAACTACTCTGCAGTCCTTGGCACTGTCTGAGCTTGGTTGTTTTCTTCCAGGCATCTCATGACCCAACTAGTTAACGTCATCAGTGCTGCAGTGGAGGGAGGGGGTTGGAGGAGGAGGAGGAGGATTGCCTTAGCGCTCTCTGAGCTTAAATGGTTTTCTTGCAGGCATTTTTTTATCACCCAAACTACACAGCATCCCAACTGGCAGATCAGAACTGATGATGTTACCCGATATGGGTCACGAAATGCCTGGCAGAAAACCACCAAGCTCAGAGAGCACCAAGGACCCCTCGTTTATCCTTCCAAAGAGGGTAAAGAAGATAGTGGAACACATACGATCCCAGGGGAGAAACACAAATATGCTTGCTATCAAACCTCAACCTCCTTTTTGGGAGGTTTACTTCCTGTGGTCGGAAGCCATCGAACCAAAAATCATAGACCAGGAATGCAGAAGTCCCTTCCTAGGAAACTGACATTTTGGCAAAGCTCAGATGAAAATCGTCGGTGGCCAGATGATTCAATAATAATTAATAATCATAATCATAATAACCGACTTTCTAAGAAATAGACTGCCCTCTAAAACAGCAACAATAGTAAAAACGTTGAGGTTTTAGTCATACAGCTCCCCAGAAGAACTGCGTCTCGTTTTCAAGGTTTATTTAGTACTTACAAGGTCTTGAAGAAGTAAAAGCAATATAATATTTTTAAAAAAAACCTGAAGTACCCCATCTTTTTCAAAGCCAGACAGAAGGGCTGTCCCTGACCTAAATCCCCCTTAAGAACCAAGCCCTCAGGGGATTCCAATCTCCCTTTATTTACTTTTTCGAATATTGCCAAGGATATGTAGACTTACGTACAGGGAAAAGACGAGGGCTGTGGAAAGATAGCAGAAGAACAGAGTTGGAAGGGGCTTTGGAGGTCTTCTAGTCCAACCCGCTGCTCAGCCAGGAGGTTCTTACGGCGAGACCAGACCAGGGGTGTCAAACCCAAGGCCCGGGGGCCAGATGTGGCCCACGGGGAACTTAGATCTGGCCCATGGGGCCGCCCTGGAAACAGTGAAGGATTGGCCCGCGGTGCTCCTGCCAGCAAAAATGGGCAACCGAGCTCCGTTTTTCACTGGCAGAGGGTTGCAGGAGGCTGTGGCAGCCGAAAACTGAGTTTGGGAACCTGTTTCTGCTGGAAGAGCGCTCGGCCCACCACAGGCACCCCCGACAGGAGTGACATCGAGCTGTGTCCCCCTCCCCCCGGGTCAAACACAACCCTGATGCGGCCCTCAATGAAATCGAGTTTGATACCCCTGGACTAGACAATCACTTATCTGAAACGGTATAGGCTCTCCTGCTTGAGCAGGGGCTGGACTAGAAGACCTCCCAGGTCCCAGCTCTATTCTACCTATTCTAGTTCAGTTTGCCTTTGGGTGTCGGCTAGAGATTGAAAAGACAGATTAGAAGAATCCTGGTTTTTCTCTTGTCCGATGGGTCAGGGGGGAAGA
This sequence comes from Natrix helvetica, assembly GCF_964273705.1. Classification (NCBI taxonomy): domain Eukaryota; kingdom Metazoa; phylum Chordata; class Lepidosauria; order Squamata; family Natricidae; genus Natrix; species Natrix helvetica. The sequence continues at coordinate 2,792,273 of NC_138553.1, read as the reverse complement.
CGAAAACGAGCCCGCGAACTTCCCAGATGGACTCAACGGACGCTGCATTTTTAACGGGCAGGACATTCAGGGGAAAACATTTTAATTACCTTCAGATCGAAGCTACAAATACTGACTGCATCATCGTCTCTTTCTCTCCGCTTCCTTTTCTGCAAGAAGAGAAGAAAAAAAACACCAGCCGTTATGCAAGACGCTTCGATATCTACGGATGGGATCTGGTTTGGTATGTGTGCCATTTGGTCGTAAAAAGAAAACCCGACCTCAAAACTCTCTTTTTTTTTTTACAAAAAAAAAAAAAAAAGATAGTTATAAACCAGCGGGATAAATGTCATTCTGGCCACGGACGTCATTCTGACTTTGACATGTAAATGATGGGTTTCAAAATGTCCCTGGTTGATTTTGCTTGTGTAAGTGATGAAAAGGGTTTATGAAAAGAAAAAGAAAGAAAGAAAAAGACGACGAAGGCAAGAGGTATAAATTAATATAAGCCTGACACCTGGAATTATTTCAAGAATGTACTTTAAGGCAATAAGATACCTTGCTGGGGCTCCTGAGCTCACAGTTATGTTTATTATTTATTATAAAAGAAAAATATTTTTTTCCCCGTGGGTGATGAGCGGGACGGACGGACTATAAGCCTCCCTTGCTGTTAGTTCCTTACATAGCAACAAAACTTGTAATTATCTTTTCATCTTATCGCTTCTTGCAAGTGAAGCTTCCCTCCGGGAGAGCAAATTTCCACTGTCCAGAAGGATATAATTTTCTGTTCTACCTTTCTGGGTAAAGTTCTTACAATACAAAGAAGTTCCCTCTTATTTATTTATTTATTTATTTATTTATTTGCATCCCTCCTTTATTTTATTTTTTACATATAACTCAAAGCGGGGCAAAGTATTCAATGCAACTTCTTCCTCCATTTTCCACTTAACGACAGCCCTGTGAGGTGGGCTGTGGGGTGAGGGAGAGAGAGGGAGGGAGGGACTGGCCCAAAATCTTCTGAATCTCTATGCAAGGTCTCTGTACCGTTGCACAGGTAGTCCTCGATTTATGACCATAATTGAGCCCCAGAATTTTTGTTGTTAAGTGAGTTTTTTTTAAAAGCAATGCAACTGTGTGATCTTAGCTACCCCGCTTTGATCCTGTGGTCGAAGAATTTATTCTTAAAGGTGATGATCCTAATATACGGCCATAACCTGGAAAAAGAAGAAATGTAGACATTATTATTATTTTTTCTTCTTTTCAGGGGCTTTTAAGGGGGAAAAAAATGGGACAGCCATTTGTCCTTTGAAAGTCTTCTGCTCCAGCAGGGGGGTTGGACTAGAAGACCTCCATGGTCCCTTCCAACTCTGCTATTCAGAATCTCTCTCATCCTATCCCATTTGTCAGGAGGAGGAAGAAGAAGCAGGAAAGCATAGAGAGAGAAAATACAGCCAGTCCTCGACTTGCAACAGTTCATTTAATGACCATTAAAAGTTATGACCACACTTATTACCATTTTTCACCCTTACGACCATTGCAGCATCCCCAGGTCACTTGATTTACATTCAGACGTTTGAGGACTGACTCACATTTATGACGGTCGCAGTGTCCCGTGGGGGGTCACTTGATCCCCTTTTGCGACCTTCTGACAAGCAAATGTCCATGGGGAAGCCGGATTGACTTAACAACCGTGTGACTCACTTAACAATCGCAATAGTTCACTTAACAAACCTGGCAAGAAAAGTCGTAAAATGTGGCCAAGCTCACTTCGCAACTTGCTCACTTAACAGCATAAATTGCGGGCTCAATTGTGGTTGTAAGTTGAGGAATACCTGTACAGAAAAAAATTGGAGAAGTGGGAGAAGATGAGAGAGGGGAGGGGGGCTCTTTAAACATTTTGGTGTGTGTGTGTGTCTGTGTACATCACACACACACACACACACACACACAAACACGCATGGTGGGAAAATAGATAGAAGACTAGATAGATAAATAGATAGACAGACAGACAGACAGATAGATATATGATAAACAGACATAATGAATGGAGAGAGAGAGAGAGAGAAAGATATGAAAAACAGACGAATGGATGGATGGATAGATTGATGATAGACACGATGAATGGATGGATATAGATAAGATAGATAGATAGACAGAGAGAGAGAGATAGAAAGAAAGACAGAGATAGATAGATAGATAAATAGATAGAGAGAGAGAAGAGAGAGAGAGAGATGATAGACATAATGAATGGATGGTTATAGATAAGAGAGACAGAGAGAATGATAGAAAGACAGACAGAGATAATGATAAACAAACATAATGAATGGATGAATGAAGAAAGAGAAAGAGAGAGAGAGAGAGAGAGAGAGAGAGAGAGATCTATTTTTCCACCGCAGAGGACTTTACACTGCATTATATAAGATCCCTGCCATTCCGCTTTACTCTCTGACGACGGGCTCTACCCCATTTCCAATTCCAGACTTGAAAGGAAGTTCAAAAGTTTGTTTTGTAAGACTGGCTAGACTTGTTTCGCGGGGCTTGCCTCAACAGGGCCCTCCATTCTTTTCAGCACCACCGAGGTCCCGACCAACAACGAAAACCGGGATGGCAGAAAAGCCAGCTGGCTCCCCTCGGTGCTCAATCGGAGACAGAAAATGAGAAAACCACCCGACGGGGGGAACTAACAGGAGGGCCACCCGTCCAATTCTCCCAAGATCCGCTCGCATGGAAAAAAAGGAATTTAATACAGAATGCAGTCTGTGAGAAACAGGGGGAGGGAAAAGCCATCGCTACGATTGAGAACTCCGTAAAAGTGACGAAAAGCAGTAACTGTTCTTATTATAGGGGGAAAAAATACAGATTTTTGTCTTTCTTTCTCTAAAATGGCTCTCCGCAGAGGATGAGGTCAGCTAGTACCATCTATAAAGCGTGAAAACGGCTTTGGCAGAAGTTCAGAGTTGTCTGGTTTTTGTTTTTGTTTAAACTTCATATTATTTCCAACAATATATCTGCCATTCCTCTTTCTTTTCTTTTTATTAATAAAAGGGGCCCTTTGAAATCGCAGACATTATTAACGAATGGATGTTTCTCTGGCCCACCCACTCGGGCAGATCCTGGGTGGCTTGCGATGGATCCAAATAAAAACACAATTAAAATAGTCGCAGACACAACAGCACAAGCAAAGCAGGACGAGACGGCAAATGAGGCGTAAGTCAAGGGAACGCATCTGGGAGTCCTCGACATATGTCCGCAGTTTCACCCCAAGCTTTCTGTCGCTAAGTGAGATGCTTGCTCAGCGTGTTTTGCCCCGTTTTATCCCCTTTCTGTCTGCAGTCGTTAAGTGAATCACTGTGGCCGTTAAGTGAGTTAGTGAATCTGGCTTCCCCTGGACTTTGCTGGTCAAGAGGTCGCAAAAGGGGGACACTGCGACTGTCATAAATAGGAGTCAGAGGCCAAGCGTCTGAATTTTGATCATGTGACCGTGGGGGTTTCTGCAATGGTCGTAAGTCTGAAAAATGGTCGTGTCGCTTTCTTAGTGCCGTCGCAACTTCGAACAGTCCCTACATGAATGGTTGTAACTTGAGGACTACTGTAGTGGGGATAAGGCAGGCAAAGCATTCACACTTCTCTACTCGCGTTGTGTCAGTGGGTCAAAGACTGGGGGGCTCTTGGAGACACCCCGGGATAGGGAGTGTAGTTTTGCACTCTCTGGGGCTCCTCCTCGACAGCCAAGTGGCAGGCAGTTCCATGAGTCAAGCAAGGAGGAGGAAGGATTGCCGATACTCCCTGTTAGCTTCTGGCAAGCAAAGTCATTGGGGAAGCTGGTGGGAAGTCAAAAGTTGCTTTCGCTCCCAATTGACTGGTGTGTGAGGTGCGAACAACCAGAAGGTCCAATTAAATTGATTGATTGCCAAACAGCCTATGCCCAGGAGTATTCTCAAGTAACGGTCAGCACCTGCTTGGAATTAGATAAGGGCCAGTGGAATTCAAGGGAGGTTGGACTTACGTCCGCTTGTGTCTATGTAGGGATTCTAGGCTGGTCCCTCTTTTTAACCCCACCCCAGGTTCTGCCACTGTTTCCCCTACAGATGGCAAGGCACAATTGGGGAGCCACAAAGTTTAAATAAATAAATAAATAAATAAAATAAACAATGGGCCGCTTGGGAACCAAGGTCAACTCTTAATGATGTAGGAGTTGATTGAAGGAGGACAGAACGACTCTGATGCTTTCTGATGAGGTAGGGTTGGCTGGGGAGGGGGGCATGCCAGCGATTGACAGGTGAGCCCTCTTCCACCCAGGAGAGAGGAGGCCCTTGGGAGAATGCTGAAGTGGAGTGCATGGGGTTTTCCTTATGGTCCATGGCTTCCTTTGTTCCCCCTACCCTTTGCAAAGTGATGGGCATTTCTATGGGGCAAGGGGAGGAGGAGTGATTTCCGTGGTCCTGTTAGCCTTCCACAACAATGCCAACGGGGAAGCCAGCAGGAAATCAGAAATTTACAACTCCTTGGTTCCCTCTGTTCCCCCCACCCCTTACCAAAGTGATGGGTAGTTTCATTTGGAGAGGAGGAGGAGGAGAGGAGGAATGATTTCCAAGTTCCTGCTAGCCTCCCATAAGCAACACCAATGGGGAAGCCAACAGGAAATCAGAAATAAACAACTCCATGGCTCCCTCTGTGCCCCCCACCACCTACCAAAGTAATGGGTAATTCCATGTGGAGGGGCAGAAGGAAGAGGAGGAGGAGGAGGAGGAATGATTTCCAAGTTCCTGCTAGCCTCCCATAAGCAACACCAATGGGGAAGCCAACAGGAAATCAGAAATATACAACTCCATGGCTCCCTCTGTGCCCCCCATCACTTACCAAAGTAATGGGTAATTCCATGTGGAGGGGCAGAAGGAAGAGGAGGAGGAGGAGGAATGATTTCCAAGCTCCTGCTAGCCTCCCATAAGCAACGCCAATGGGGAAGCCAGCAGGAAATCAGAAATGTACAATTCCCACTGCTTTTCTGTCCATCTGTGATCATACTGTTTCTGTTTAGCTAACTTAATTTCTCTGGAAGGATGACCCAGCGAGTCATGAGTTGTCCAGTGCCCATGATATTTAAAAATACAGTTAAGCGCTTATATGGCACAAGTGCTTTGACCTTCTACTCGCCTTTTCTATTGAAATGGGCTTAAAATAGCTCCCTTTACCATATGCTTTAGTAATAAAACGAACTCCAGACTGAGATTAAGAGTAAACTGAATAGTTCCCAAAGAAACATCTTAAAAGAGTGCAGAAATAGCCTAATTCCGAGAATAATTAATCCCTTTATATTTATGGAAACCAAACAGGCATGTCTCTCTTTAAAGAAGCATGTCAAGACCAGACGCCGCTTGGAATGACGAGGTTTCTAGTTAACCAAACACTTCTATTCTCCTCATCCTGAATTTAATTTGCTTCTTTTACAGTGTGCAGAGTGCTCCAGGTCATGGTTATCCCAAAGGTGCTTTTTTCAGGAGGCAACTGGACTTTAAAAGAAAAAAAAACCATTAAGCCCAGTTGCCTCCTGAAAAAAGCACCTTTGGGAAAACCACGACCTGGATGACTGAGAATCTCTACATACTTTTAGCTAGACAATTTGGGATGAAGACCCTTTGAACGGTGTGGGAGGAGGAATGGATTTCCAGAGGGAAAATTGCAGACTACAGGAACCATTTGCACCACTCAGGAGACCCTGAGGACAGAGATAAACCTCCAAGTGGCCTCAAAGACCTTCTAAAAGGATGCAAATGACCAGCTGTCTGCAAGGAGTCTCAATCCTTCCATTCCCCACTATCCTGTCAGAGCTGAAGAAGCTTCTTAGATGAGAAGTGAAACGTCTTCAAAAGAAAAAACAAGAAAGTCCAGTCGCCTCCTGAAAAAACACCTTTTACAAGCGGAATGGAGGCCCTGATCAGGCCTGGGAGATGCCAAATTTTCCTCATACATTTTCCAAAACACGTGAAACATGATGGTATGCAGGTAATCTTTGGCTTACTTCATTTAAGGACTGTTCGAGTTACAACGGCATTGAAAAAAAGTGATTAATGACCGTTTTTCACATTAATGACCTTTGGGACACTTGGCAACTGACATGGACTTATGATGGTTGCAGTGTCCCGAGATCAAGCCAAGCCCATGGGGAAGCCAGATTCGATTAACTTGCTTAACGACTGCAGGGATTCTCTTAACAATGATGGTAAGAAATGTTGTAAAATGGGGCAAAACTCACTTAACAACCGTCTGATTTAGCAACGGAAAATTTGGGCTCAATTATGGTTGTACATTGAGGATTACATGAATGCAGACTTTGCAGCCCTATTCAATTCTGGCATAAAAGTATTAAAATATCAGAGCTACAAAATTGGGCATTCCCGGTTTTCAAAAACACGCCTTTTTAATTGGGAGGCTACCTAAGAGGGGCAAAAAAAGACTGATTTCTAACTTTTTCTCTTTTTCTCTTTCCAGGGTATGGCAAGAGATTAGGATCACTGCCTTAAAGAACAGTCTCTTTGACCACAGGATCAAAGCGGGGTAGCTAAGATCACACAGTTGCATTAGTTTTAAAAACTCTGTTATTATGGAGAATAAACCCCCAGGGGAAAAGGTTGCATTGATTTACGAGATGAAAGGACGACAGTCAGCAATTAAAGGGAAGGAAGTGGGAGGGAGAACCAGACATGGAGGGCTCTGCTAAAAGCAGTGAAGATCAGGCAACATTGATTGCTCTGGTTCAGTATTTCTCAACCTTGGAAACTTGAAGATGGGTGGACTTTAACTCACAGAATCCCCCCAGCCAGCGTGCTGTCTGTTAAAGCACGCTTTAACAGAATTGAAAGGGACCTTGGAGGTCTTCTAGTCCAACCCCCGCTTCAAGTAGGAGACCCTAAACCATTCCAGACAAATGGTTCTCCAACATCTTCTTAAAGACTTCCAGTGTTGGGGCATTCACAACTTCTGGAGGCAACTTCTGTTCCACTGATTCATTGTTCTAACTGTCAGGAAGTTTCTCCTCAGTTCTAAGTTGCTTCTCTTCTTGGTTAGTTTCCACCCATTGCTTCTTGTTCTACCCTCAGGTACCTTGGATAATAGCTTGACTCCCTCTTCTTTGGAGCAGCCCCTGAGATGCTAGAACACTGCTATCATGTCTCCTCTAGTCCTTCTCTTCATTATAGTAGACCTAACCAATTCCTGCAACCGTTCTTTGTAGGTTTTAGCTTCCAGTCCCCTAATCATCCACCTATTAAGATGGGTGGACTTCAACTCCCAGAATTACCCAGGCAGCATGCTTTGAGGTGGGTGGACTTCCACTCCCAGAATTCCCCCGTCATACTCACCCGTCTTAAAAGTTGCCAGGGTTGAGAAACATAGCTATAAATAGAGTTCTGCCTGCAATATTGCATGACAACCGTTTGTAGATGGCACGACGGGCAAACAAAGGGAAGTAGAGAATCCATTTACTTTGACTTACCAAACTAAAATCCCACTGTGATCCAGGAGTTAGAAAGGTGAACGAACTTCCTCGCCGCAAAGGGTACCTGTGGGAAGAAAAGGGTGGACTTGGCTTAGGAGTTGTTTGAAAGAAAACGAAGAATCTAGAATCACTAAATGAATTTTTAAGTCAAGGACTGTCTGTATTTTTAATTTTGTGGCACTTGCCCTTTGCATGCTGCTCGGAGTCTCTGGAAAAGGAGTGAAGGGAAAAAAGTAAACTATTCTTTTTCTCCTGTTCGGAATCTTGCGCTAAATTACGCACCTAATTTAGAAGATCCTATATACAGTAGTGGCCAAAATTGTGGAAACCTTTTGGGAAAAGTGTATTTTGGAGGTTTGATGGCTAATAACACCACTTTGGAGTCGTGCCATAAAGTTATATATCAATGGAAAGATAATTTAATCAAGAATGTAATGCAACGTTTGTTCAATTATCTTTATTTTATTAAAAGTTATAGCCAAATATAGCCAGCAATAAAAACCTAGTTAATAGAAGCAATCATTCAATCTTGGTTTCACATTATAATGGCTGCAGAACTCAAAACTTGTTTCACTCCATGGGAAGACGTTGCAAGGCAGTAATTCATGCTAAAGGTTACCCAACTACGGATTAACTGACACAGTGATAATTTTTGTATATCTCGTTTTTTTTCTATGCATTTCACTTTTCTTCTTTATGACCGCTATTCCAATAGCAAATCCTTCATAAAAAGTATTGCATTACATTCTTGATTAAACTATCTTTCCATTGATATATAATTTTAATGGTATTACTCCAAAGAAAAGGGGTGTTATTAGCCATCAAAACACTGTACGCTTTTCCCAAAAGGTTTCCACAATTTTGGCCACTACTGTAAAGGTAAACCTCAACATACGACCAATTGCTTAACAATTGTTCAAAGTTCTGACAGACTTACCTCAGGGTTAATGACGGCAATTAACTCCCAAATCTTTGTTCTGATCTCTCCAGCCAAGGCCTTGAGTTTAGTTGCCTTATGCTGCAAATGCAGGGTAAAACTGAGACAGCTGATGCTCCAGCAAAAGTCAATCAGAATAGAGCTAGAAGGGACCTTGGAGGTTTTCTAGTCCAACCCCCAGCTCAAGCAGAAGACCCTATGCCATTCCAGACAAATGGATGTCCAGTCTCTACTTAAAAACCTCCAGTGTTGAAGCAACCACAACTTCTGGTGGCAAGTTGTTCCACTGGTTGATTGTTCTCACTGTCTGTCTGTTTCTCCTTAGTTCTAGGTTGCTTCTCTACTTCATTAATTTCCATCCATTGTTTCTTGCCTCCTGGTGCTTTGGAAAATAAATTGGACCCCCCCTCTCTTTGAGGCAGGCCCTCAAATGCTGGAATATACAATACAATACAATAGCAGAGTTGGAAGGGACCTTGGAGGTCTTCTAGTCCAACCCCCTGCCTAGGCAGGAAACCTTATACCGTTTCAGACAGATAGCTATCCAACATCTTCTTAAAGACTTCCAGTGTTGGGGCATTCACAACTTCTGGAAGCAATTTCTGTTCCACTGGTTAATTGTTCTCAGTGTCAGGAAGTTTCTCCTCAGTTCTAAGTTGCTTCTCTCCTTGATTAGTTTCCACCCATTGCTTCTTGTTCTACCCTCAGGTGCCTTGGAGAATAGCTTGACTCCCTCTTCTTTGTGGCAACCCCTGAGATATTGGAAGGCTGCTATCATGTCTCCCCTAGTCCTTCTTTTCATTAAACTAGACCTACCCAATTCTCCTGCAACCGTTCCTCATATGTTTTAGTCTCCAGTCCCCTAATCCTCTTTCTTGCTCTTCTCTGCACTCTTTCTAGAGTCTCCACATCTTTTCTACATTGTGGCGACCAAAACTGGATGCAAATATTCCAAGTGTGGCCTTACCAAGGCCTTATAAAGTGGTATTAATTAATACTACCAGGCATTATAAAGTGCTATTAATATTACCTACCAAGGCATTATAAAGTGGTATTAATTAATATTGCTAACATGTCCCCCCAGTCCTTTCTCTTTTCTCTAGACTGACCATCAGCCTCTTATGAAAATTAGAAATTCCAAAATATTTACTCGAGGAAGACTGAACAATGGGACGGCTTCCTTTAGAGGAGAAACTGAAACCAGTTTGGGATTTAACAGGAAGATCCCCAGCGCCTCTAGGGGGGCCCATCAGCAAATGCCTATTATGGGTTGTCTTCCTACAACCCAGCTGTTGAAGCCATCGATCTCCACGTTGCCTACTTCAAAGACCAGGAAGGGGGTGGATAGAAAACTGGATCCTTTAAAAACTTTCCTCCTTCATTATTATCATTATTTTTTTCAGTCTTCGGTTCAGAGGTTCAGAGGTCCAGCTGTGGAGCACCCAGAGAGTGTCTGTCACTGATCCAAGCCCAGCTGCATTGAAGTCGGTGTCTTTAACAAATTTGCTCCTTTCTGAACGATCGTAAATCTAATCGAAAGGAACCGCGCTCTGGCAGGTTCAAAGGACAGGTGGCTGCATCCGGAGAACCTAGTGAATTATGCTTAACAAAATTGATGGGTTCAGGTGACATATAGAGTAAGGGAGCAATTCAACTATATCATAGCTTAAGCATCACATAACAGGCTAAAACAAAAAGGCCCGAGCAGCTACAACAGTGAGGGCCCAAAATGCGTGCACATGCCCAAACCAAAAGGTGTGCGCACACGCACAAACTCGCCCATGCCTGGACATGCCTGGACAGACCTAAAGATCAGCTGGTGGGCAGGGGGGAGGTGGGGCATCCCAACACCAGCAGCGCAGCAAAAGATCAGATCTCCACCACAGAGATCTGACTTGGGGCGACGGTGTGCGTGCCAGCAGAGAGGGCTCTGTGTGCCGCCTCTGCCATGCGTGCCATAGCTTCGCCGTCACGGAGCTACAATGTGGTAAATCACAATCCAATCAGCCCAATTTGAAGAAGCTTCTTCAGCTCTGACTTGGAGGGTGGGGAATGGAAGGATTTGTGATTCCTGGAAGATCCTTCCACTTCCACACCATCCGATCCGAGCTGAAGAAGCTTCTGGGATGAGAAGTGAAATGTCTTCAAAGAAAAAAGTAATAATTATCCAAAATAAATTTTTCAGACCGGACAGTAATTCTTTTCCTTCCTCTTCACCGACCGACCGGCGTTGTTCCTGCCAGTTTAAAAGGCTCGAGTTTCAATCATGTTGGTTGGGATGTTAAAGCGATTTGGAATAATGCTTTTTGCAGGCGGCGAGATACGCCCGGTGCCAAGTTTTAAAGTGAAGACGAGGAAATAACCATGACATGATGTCAACAGGGCAGAAAGGGAACAAAGACTGTTTTTATACAGCTCCCTGCGACTTGACGGTTAAAAAATGAACCCCAAGAAAGTCAGTCCTCCTCTTACGTCTTTCCAGAGTCTCCACATCTTTTTTACATCGTGGCGACCAAAACTGGATGCAGGATTCCAAGATGGATGGATGGATGATATAGACAGACACAGTTAAATAGATAGATAAACCGCTTTGTGCGAACTGGAGGTCTTCTAGTCCAACCCCCTGCCTAGGCAGGAAACCCCATACCGTTTCAGACAAATGGCTATCCAACATCTTCTTAAAGACTTCCAGTGTTGGGGCATTCACAACTTCTGGAAGCAAGCTGTTCCACTGGTTAATTGTTCTCAGTGTCAGGAAGTTTCTCCTCAGTTCTAATTGCTTCTCTCCTTGATTAGTTTCCACCCATTGCTTCTTGTTCTACCCTCAGGTGCTTTGGAGAATAGCTTGACTCCCTCTTCTTTGTGGCAACCCCTGAGATATTGGAAGACTGCTATCATGTCTCCCCTAGTCCTTCTCTTCATTAAACTAGACCTACCCAGTTCCTGCAACCGTTCTTCATGTGTTTTAATCTCCAGTCCCCTAAATCCTCTTTGTTGCTCTTCTCTGCACTCTTTCCAGAGTCTCCACATCTTTTCTACATTGTGGCGACCAAAACTGGATGCAAATATTCCAAGTGTGGCCTTACCAAGGCCTTATAAAGTGGGATTAACACTTCACGGCTATGTTATTATCCCGAAGTAACGTGGACGATGGGGGCGAGCAAGTTGTGATTTGCTGTGGTTTTCGCACTTTGTTAGCGCCCCCCACGCGACCGCAAAATGTCCCCTTGGATTCTCCATTATCACCCGACACCAGACTTCCTCCGTTGGGAAAGGCCCTTCCCTTCCCATTGTCTCTCCAATTTTCCTCCCCGTAGGAAACTTCTGGTCCGAGCCGAGCACCCTTTCGTCTTTTCTGATCCTCGCTCGGCTGAAAAGGAAATTATTTCGCATCCTATCAGAATCTTGCCAATATCTATGGAAACTTGGCTAGCTTTGTAAAGCTATGCCGGTAGTCCTCGACTTACAACGGTTCATTTGAAGTTACCACAGCGCTGAAAAAAAGGGACTTACGACCCTTTTTCACACGGACGACCGTCCCGACCATCCCAAGGATCACGTGATTTACATGCGGCCGCTTGAGAAATGACTCGCATTTATGACGGTTGCAGGGTGCCGCGATCACGCGATCCCCTTTTGCGACCTTCTGGCGAGCAAGGTCAAGGGGGAAGCCAGATTCACTTCACAACCATGCAGATGACTTCGCCACTGCGGGGATTCACCCACCGACTGTGGCAAGTAACGTCATAAAAGTGAGGCAGGATTCACTTAACAACTGTCTTGTTTAGCAATGGAAATGTTAGGCTCAAATTTGGTCACAAGTCGAGGACTGCCTGTGGTCTCAGGGGATGGAGAGAGCAGGGTTCAGGACTTCAGATAGTCCACCTTTCTACTATAGAAGAATATTATGTCTGTCTGTCTGTCTCTCTCTGTGTATGTATGTTCCAGAATAACTCTGGATCACCTACAGCAATTTCAAGCAAAATTGGTACACAGATGACTTACTCTTTGGAGAAAAAGCACTGTGGGGGTAAGTCACCCCTCAGGGTGTGTGTTACTGTTAAGATGCAGCCTGTTGTGCCTTAAAATGGCTTCTACTGTACTGCCGTAAAATGGATTCTACTGTACAGCGCAGTGGAGTTGCCACGGTAATGGCTTCACAGTACTCCACAAGGGGGCTCCCTCTGGTAAGAGGGAAAATCCTGTATTAGAAATTACATTTGGTCTGGACATTTTACCCTTATAAATAAATACACGGGCAACGCCAGGTTATCGGCTACTATATTATATATCGGGGTGTCAAACTTGATTTCATTGAGGGCTGCAATCAGGGTTGTGTTTGACCTCAGAGGGGCGAGGGGGGCATGGCCATCTCGACATTCGTTTTTAGCCCTCTGCCAGCCAAAACAGAGTTCAGGGGGCCGGGGGTCGGTCCTTCATGGTTTCCAGGGTGGCCCCACAGGCCAGATCTAAGCACCCCATGGGCCAAATCCGGCCCATGGGCCTTGAGTTTGACACCCCTGTTATATATGTTCATGCTCTTTTATCTTTTGCACATCTCTATGATCCTCTCAGACCTTCATAGAGCAGTGAACAATATCCAGCTATATAGACATTAAATGGTAAGCTGATTTAATTTTGCCAAACAGATGTTACTGAACCTTATAAGTGAAGGCTGATATTTTCTCCCAGAGGTGCTTTCCCCCCCCCCTCCAAGAGGCAACTGGACTTTGTTTTTCTTTGAAGATGTTTCACTTCTCATCCAAGAAGCTTCCTCAGCTCTGGCTGGATGGATGGTGGGGAAGGATTGGAAGGATTCTGATTCTAATCCTAATACTAATCCTTCCATTGCCCCCCCTCCTACCCCTCTCCCCAATCCAAGTTGGACCCGAAGAAGCTTCTGGGATGAGAAACGAAACGTCTTAAAAGAAAAACCAAAAAGTCCAGTTGCCTCTTGGGAAAAAAAAAAGTGAAGGATCAGCTGATGGACTGTGTGTCCAGGTGAGTCCCTGGGGATGAGGAGATAGGACCCAGGTGTGGATGGAATGGACAGGAGAGTGAGGAATGTGAATTCTGATCAAACATTTTCTCTTGCCTTCCTTTCTTTGCCTTGACAATTAAGAGCTTTGCTCCTTTCCTGTCTCTCTCACTGCAGAGGGTGTGTGTGTGTGTGTGTGTGTGTGTGTGTTGCTGCCTTAGACAAAAGTTTTAAACTACTTTTACTTTTCTCTGCGGAAGGAGGGGGGTCGCGGGGGAGCTGCCACAGATAAAAACTGTTTGTTCTTTTACTCTGCTCTGCAATAGGAAGGAGAGGGGCTGCACATTAACAGCGAGACAGAAGTTAGCACCTTAAAACCAGGATATTAGGAACAAGAATAGCTTGCTTATAAGAAAACCCACACAGAGGTGGCACCCTTTGCAAGATCCCCGTGTCCTGGGGTGAAAAAACAGGTGATGTGACTTTGAGCTATTTAACATCACAAGCGTAAGGGTTTAGGGGGGCTGAAATCCAAATAAAAAATCAATATGATCTGTTATGCATGCATTATTAGGGAAAGGGCGAAGGGTTGAATGCCACCATCCCTCGACTATGAAAACTGCTGTAAGACCCTAATCTTGGCCCTTGGTTAGCTTTTTAAACAGGGGTCCTTCTATCTCGGTCCCAAAGTAAAAGTCTAATTCTGAATCACCCTTTGTGTCTGGGGACTTATTGCAGGGATGGCTAAACTTTTGGTCTTCGGGTGCCAAAATCGCATGCGCAAAGAACAGTACGTGCCCACACCCACAATTCAATGCGCCCCACCTCCCTGCACATGCATGCATGACCTCCCTGCGTCGTCGTCGTCCCCGGTGCATGCCTGTGACCACCCAGTGACACCCCCCCCCCATGCAAGCGTGCAATCCCTGGCAACTTGTTTTGGGCCTAGCAGGCCTCCCTGAAGTCTCCTGAAACCAAAAATGGGGCACAGGGAGAACTGTGCCCCCCCTGGTCTCCCCCCCCCCCACATGTGCAGCAGAGACCCCAAAACCAGCTGGCTGGCAGGAGGCACAGGCGCAGGCATGGTGGAGCTCAGCTAGGCGATGGGACACGTGCCATAGGTTTGCCATCACGGACTGATCGGCTTCAACCCCGAGTAAGAGCCCAGGTGTGGGGACAACAATTGCACCTTTGAGATAACCATCCAAAGGTCCAGCTCATTTCTCATTTGTACTTCACAACCTAAATCAGCACACTAAAAGAGGACCTTGCTAGGCCCTAAGAACATCTGACAAATTGCAACACACACACAAACGCACATGCACGATTTCTCTAAAGTCCATCACGACGCTCGCCCTGGGATTTCTCATAGGTCCAAGTCCAAAACATGCACCCTGTTGTCCCAAGTGTCTTATCAGGCAGGGCAGCTTATCTCTGGCTTCTTCTGGATCTAAACAAGCCATTGCGAAAAGGAAGATGGAGAGGAGCAGCAAGAAAAAACCCAGGCCTCTTGTGCAAAACGTTGGCGATAAAAACGGGCTTAATATGTGGCCGGCCTTCAAGATAAAAGCCGGGCTTTAATTCCAAAGCAGGAGAGAAAAATGGGAACGGTCTGGTTGGGGGGGAAAGTGCAGATTGTGCTGTACTCTTTTCAGCCACCACGACGCTCACCAGATTGTTTCCACTGCCTTTTTTTTTACTACCAACCCGCAGCCCGATGGGTTTGATTCGAGGCCTTTTTTTTTAAGGAAGCTCTCTTGGGACGTAAAATGAATTCCAGACTAAGTTTCCGGCCAGAGGAATGGGACAACACGCCGCAGTCAGTTTGCTGCAGCCAACTCACCACAGCAGGCTTGCCTGGCCAACTTTGGGGCTTGGAAAACCTAGAAACGTGATGGGAACCTATGGCACAAAGAGCCCTCTCTGTGGGCAGGCACGCCATCGCCAGCTGCTCTTCTGGTTTCTGGTCAGCTAGCCTTTGCAGGCGCCGGAGCACCAGGAAACAGGCTGAAAATGGCCCCAAAAACAGGAGAGAGAGAGACAGACAGACAGACACAGAGAGTATATAGGTAGTCCTTGACTTACAACAGTTCCTTTAGTGACTGTTCGAATTTATAACAGCACTGAAAAAGTGACTTAAGACTCTTCTTCACACTTACGACCGTTGCAATATAATCAAGGTCATGCGATCAAAATTCAGACACTCGGCAACTGGTTCACATTTATGACGGTTGCAGTGTCCCGGGGGATGGGGGGTGTCACGTGATCCCCATTTGTTTTTGTTTTTTAAAATAACTTTATTGATTTTTAATTGTGATCGCCATTTGTGACCTCCTGCCAAGCAGAGCCAACGGGTTCACTTAACAACCGTGTTACTGAATTAACAGCTGCAGTGGTTCACTTAACAGCCGTGGCAAGAGAGGTCGACAAATGGGGCAAAATTCACTTCCCCACTGTCTCGCTTGGCCACAGAAATGTCGGGCTCCATTGTGGTGGTAGGTCAAGAGCGACCTGTAAATGAATCATCTGTTAGTTTCTACTGTTTCTTGTTCTTTAGCTAGTGTTTTTACTCATTGCATTGGCATCCTTCAGACTCAAAAGACAGCATCATGCTCTGGAAAGAGGTCCTAAGGCAGCATCTGGTGTGGCTAAAAAGGCCAATTTGATTGCGAAAATGTTCCCGGAGTTCTCACCTAGCTGTTGGAAATGCAACCAACAACACGGAACATACTACCATATGTGGTGGACGTGCACATCTGCGAAAAAATATTGGGGAAAAAAAAAAAGATTGGCTGGAGGAGATTACCACACACCAAATTGAACTAAACCCGGAATTATTTCTGTTAGAAACTATAAAAGGAAATTATGAAAAAAAATTAGATACTTAATTCTATACATAATCACGGCAGCGAGAATTACATTCACACAAAGCTGGAAAAATAATTACACACCAACAGAAAAAAAATATTGGAATGTGCAGAGATGGATAAGCTCACAAAAGAATTAAAAGAGAAAGAAGAATCTAAATATTACTCCGTATGGATTTTATGGTATAATTGGCTAGAGGAAAAGGGAGGAAAGCAGGAAAGCAAAAAAGGAAGATCAACAAATTAATAAAAAACTACAAAACCGGAAAATGATTAAAAGACAGAAATACGAAATAGACTGTAGCAAATAAATAATAGGAAATGGATACAAAACGACTCAAATGTAATAAAGGTTGTTATACACAGAATATATAGAATGTTATATATAGAATGAAGAAAAAAGATGTATGAAATAACATAAATGCACACATATATAAAGTTAAAGACATTTGTACAGATAAAAGAATCGCGACAGATATGTAAAAGAAGTGTAATGTGTTGCAAAGATGTGAAGTTGTATAAACAAAATAAAAAGGTTTTGTTTTTTTTTTAAAAAAAGCCCAATTCGGGAGTGGCAATCCCTTCCACACTGGGGGCAGGTACATTCTGTCCCCTGCCCAGCGCCCCGATTTCGCTGGTTCCGGGACTGCCTCTTTGCCTCAGCCTGCAGAATGAGCGTCTCTTCGAATTGGAGAAGGCCATGCTGCATCTTTAACCTCCAAGCTGAACGGTCGGAGGTGCAGGTTTCCCAGCTGTTTATGTCCATTCCCAAGGACTTTAGATCCCTCTTGCAGATATCCTTATATCGCAGCTGTGGTCTCCCTCTGGGACGCTTTCCCTGCATCAATTCTCCGTGCAGGAGATCTTTCGGAGTCCGACCAACGGCCATTCTCACGACATGCCCAAGCCAGTGTAGACGTCGCTGTTTCCACAGTGCATACATGCTAGAGATTCCAGCACATTCCAAGACTGCCCTCTTTGGGGCTTTGTCATACCAGGTGATGCCAAGGATACGTCGGAGACAGCGCCTATGAGAGGGGTTTAGCTTTCTCTCCTGCTGTGCGTAGAGGGTCCAAGACTCACCGCAGCGCAAGAGTGTGCAAGGACGCAGGCTCTATAGACCTGGATCTTTGTATGTTCCGTCAGCTTCTTGCTAAGCCTTGCTCTCTTTGTAAGTCTGGAGAATGTGGTGGCCGCTTTGCCAATGCGTTTACTCAGCCCAGTATCTAAAGAGAGAGCGTTGGAGATAGTTGAGCCGAGGTGCACAAAGTCATGGGCGACCTCCAGTTCTTGGGCAGAGATTGTAATACAGGGAGGTGAGTCTACGGTCCCAACGCATGACTTGTTTTTACTCAAGGCCACTCAATTACTCAAGGGCCTTCATTAGGGGCTTCATCAAAGAATTTTTGGGTATCAATTTATCAAATGTCTGTTTGGATAATCTGCCTTCATGCCTGGGACCTTCAAAAGACTTCAAGATTAATAACATCCCCAAGGCACCTACATACTATCTCTTGTTACCTTTAAAGCTTTCTCACGGTTCAGGGCCTGGTTATCTGCAGGACAGTTTTCCCCTTGTGAAATCTGCATTTCCAATAAAATTTAATAAACCTAGGCTCCTTTCAATCCGAAATTAAGTCTTTGTCCCCTCACGCAGAGATGGGCCGGAGAAGCGTGCCTTTTCTGTCATGCTCCCTCCTGGGGAAAATTCGTAATTTTCTCAAATTACTGCAAAAACAAAATGATTATAAGGCCTTGAGAGGAGGGTTGTTATGAATACTTCTCTGCACAATGAATGGTTTCCTTTGATTTTAAGGGTTTAAATTCCCATTTTATGTATGATTGCCTTGCGATCCATGGATTTTTAGTTCTGATTCTGCTTATGCTATTGTTCCATTTATTCTGCTTATTTCTCTCCTGTTAAGTCAAGTTACAGATTTGCAGAACTGCACTTTGCTCAGAGTCAGTTTGACCGCAATGATGTAACCAACCCAGTAAATAAATAAATTCGGTGTCACATGTTTCTCTCTTTACGAGTGGCTTCTGACTTAGATATAAGCGTTTGGTATGAAGTTTACCTGGTTTACCAATGGCTATTGAGTGAAGCAGAAGGAGCTGGTTTCATGTCACATGCTAAGCCAAACTAAACAGTCTACATTCTTGAAATACACCTAGCGAGACGTATGAACTTGGTGCATGGCTGCCTGGCTTAGCTGAAGCCAAAAGGAAGAAACTAGCAATAGGATTGCGACCCTATGGCACACGGCCAGAGGCGGCACGCAAATGACCGAAACAGAAGTTCACAAAAGAAAAAGATCTTGCCTCTTGCCGGAGTTGGGATGCCCTGCCTCCCGCTGGCCAACTGGTCCCTGTTGCGCATATGCGCATGTCTGTGCATGCGCATGCATGTCTGCAAATATGCATCTCTGCACATCCATGCACACTTTTCAGTTTGGGCACTCGGGGTCTAAAAGGTTTGTCATCACTGGACTAGCACATAATATACAGGTAGCCCTCGACTTACAATCAAACTTGAGTCCAAAATCTCTGTTGTTACATGAAACATTTGTTAAATGAGTTTTGCCTTCTTTTAGCGGCATTTCATTTTAAAAAGTGCATAAATTTAGTCTGATTGAGCCATTTTCTGGCTGTCATGACTTGTGACCTTGATGGGTAGGCTCCATTACAGTCGTAAGTCAAGGCCTACCTATACAGTCATGCAAAAAACAATGGAATATTAAGGTTGAAGTATTATGAATATTTTCGATGTACTTGTTTCATCACTTTTATTTTCTTGGGATGGAGTAGGAGAATACCTTTCTATTTAAGGGGACAAACTGATTGTGGTTTGCAAGAAAACTATTTTATTACCAAGCACAGAACAGTGTTTGCAACAGTCAATGTTCTTAGCTCTTGAAGATCAGAAAAAACTTTCCATTCCCAAGAAGTTTCCATCCCTCGGTCCAAATCAGTTTCAGCCAACATCAAACTGCCCAAACTACTTCCCTTCCACCATGGTGGATTCGCCTGTTGATACTGCAAGTTGAATTTTAATTACAAAAGCAAGGAACAAAGTTGGCCTTGGAAAGAGTTGGGCATTGTTTTGATCGGAGAGAATGAATTATTTG
Organism: Natrix helvetica; assembly: GCF_964273705.1. Classification (NCBI taxonomy): domain Eukaryota; kingdom Metazoa; phylum Chordata; class Lepidosauria; order Squamata; family Natricidae; genus Natrix; species Natrix helvetica. The sequence continues at coordinate 2,772,889 of NC_138553.1, read as the reverse complement.
GTTTCAAAACTAAGGACTGTTTGTTGGCTGCTTTTAAGATGCAGAGAACATTTAAAGCTTTTTAAAGGAGTGGTGTCCAACCTTGGTCGTTTTAAGACTTGTGGACTTCAACTTGTGGACTTCAGTGGCTGGGGAATTCTGGGAGTTGAAGTCCACAAGTCTTAAAACGACCAAGGTTGGATATTCCTGGTGTGGACCACTGGTTCTCAACCTTTAAGATATGGACACTTCAACTCCCAGAATCCATCCTTCTTAAAGCATGCTGGCTGGGGAATTCTGGGAGTTGAAGTCCACAAATCTTAGACACCCCTGCTTTAAGCTCTTATTCTGCTTAAAGTTTGAACTCCATTTATGATGAGTAAGATCTAGTAACAAAGTGTCACTGAAGGATTGTGCAACTTCCCCAAGGTATCAAGTTGTGATTTGGAGAAGAAAGTGTAGTTCCTACCATGGGAGCAACAGGAGGTATTCTTTGTAACCAAGAAAAGGTTACAAATAACCTAAGGATTACAAAGGAAATAAACCCTATAAATAATATATATTTATGGGTATCACAGAAGGACACTATAGAGTGTTGTGGTGGCCTAGAGGTGGAGCTCTCGCTTCCCAATGAGGAGGCTGTGAGTTCGATCCTAAGTAGAGGCAGATATTTCTTTCTCTGGGCACATGGAGAATATATCTGCTGAACAAAACTCCGCACTGGCGACGGGGAAGGGCATCCGGCCATTAAACGGTCTGCTAGCTTTATTCAGTTGCCCAGACTCCACCCCGCAAGGGGTTATGGGGTCGTTAAAAGGAGGTGATGATAGCAGGACATTACCCTCAACTTAGAACCACGCACTTAGTGATTGTTCTAAGATACAACAGCACTGAGAAAAATGACTTACAAAGGATCCTCACACTTATGCCTGTTGCAGCATCGCCAAAGGTCAAAATTTGGGTGTTTGGCAACAAACATACTTGAAACGGTGGTCATGTCCAGGGATCATCTGATCACCATTTCAACCTTCCTTAGCTGCCTTCCGACAAGAAAAGTCAATGGGGCAAACCAGATTTGCTTACCAAGTGTGATTCACTTAACAACTTCGGTGATTTGAGTAACAACTGTGGCATATGGGGGGGGGGGAATCACAGAATTGAGTGCATCTCACTGAACAACTGCCCTGCTTAGCCATGGACATTCCAATCCAAAGTATGGTCGTAGGTTGAGGACTGTTTGTATCAGAATCCAAAGCCAGAATTAAATTATTGGAAAACTGAAAGTCACTTTTCCCCTCACATTTAACCAGAGGAATCTTCTCAATGCTTCACTGCAGCCCATTCTATTTTTCTATCCACTTTCTTGCTCTTTGGGCCTCAGAATGTAATTATGCAACACACACACACACATACACGCATTCATCTGTGGGGGGGGGGGGTCATTCCTTTGCACAATTCATGCACGGCACTTAATGTTGTACACAGGATAAGGAATTACTTTGACTATAGCTCTTTAAGAGTGAGCAGCCTTTTAAAAGGAAATATCCCCATCTTCTACTGACATCTTGTGGTTCAAAACGGACATCGACCTCTGTCTCCACATTTGGGAGGCATTTAAGAATTGTGTTTATACAGACGCAACTGAATAGACTAACATTGTTGTCACTTTGCATGTACCCTAATCGGCATACATTAACATGGAATTTCATTGCATGCAGCTCTCAAAGGGTCACCACCTTCAATATACACGACATAGCCATGACAAAATATGGTAAGTAAATAAATAAAAATAGAAAAGAAAATGAGAATAGAATAGAATAGGGTGGGACACATTGCATTGTGGGTGCGGGCGTGGGTGTGCACAATTTTGGCACGCAAGGACAATAAGGTTAGCCATCACTGGAATAGGGAATAGAATAAGGAATAGAATAGAAAAGAATAAAATAGAATAGAATTAGAGGAAAGAACAGAATAAAGAACAGAACAGAACAGAATTATAACTTTGTCACTTTGAATGTACACTCATCAGCATCCATTGAAATGAATGGATTGCATTGCATACAGCTCTCAAAGGGTCCTACCTCCAATATACACTACATACACATTGCAAAATAAGTAATAAATAAAAATAGGAGACATTAGAAAAGAAGAGAATAAGAAGAGAATGAGGAAGAGAAGAGATGGACTTTATTGTCACTTTGAATGTACACCAATCAGCATACATTAAAACTGAAATTTCATTGCATACAGCTCTCAAAGGGTACCATCTCCAATATACACTACATATGAATGACAAAATAATAAATAAAAATAGGAAAAATTCAAAGAGAATAAGAGAATGAGAAGAGAGGAAACGTATTTTATTGTCACTTTGAACGTACACCAATCAGCAGACATTAAAATGAAATTTCATTGCATACAGCTCTCAAAGAGTCACCACCTCCAATATACCCCACACGGACATGACAAGATAAATAAATACAAAATGATGCATATACCCGCATATATTGTGTGACACAGAGAAAGACACAGTCTATACTTGCTGTTCATCTTATGGCAGAGGGTCTTTAAAAACCCACCTGCTAAACCGAGGGCTTCCAACCTGGATGGTAAGCTTTGCCCTTCCAGTAAATGTTATCCCATTATTCTCCATCCACCTTCCTAACTTATTCTCACGGTCAGCGTTATTTATCTCACACAGATAAACACACAGGGAGGGTCTCCTCCGGGTACCCTCCGCTAGACAATGCGGGCGGGCAGTGCCCAGGAGTAGGGCCTTCTCTGTGATGGGCCCAACCCTCTGGAACGAACTCCCCCCTGATATTAGAACTACTGTTGATCTCCGCTCCTTCCGTAAGAAACTCAAGACCCACCTGTTCCGGCTAGCCGGCCTAGCCTAATCGTAATCATAAGTACAATCTATTACTGACCTTCCTGGATGGCTTTTTAATATTGTAAATTTTGGGGTTTTAATTTTGGTTTTAGACTGTTTTTAACTAGAAATGAGTTCGGGCATTATACAGACCGTATGTTTATGTTGGTTGTCTAATGTTTTGTTGTTCCTGCTTTATTGTTTTATATGTACTGTCTGTACACCGCCCCGAGTCCCTGCGGGGAGAGGGGGGCGGTATATAAATTTAATAAAACTCAAAACTCAAAACGATAGATGCTCTGCTCAATCTTGCTAGGATGCAAATCAAAACAGCATACAGGTAGTCCTCGACTTACAACAGTTCCTTTAAGCGACCCTTCAAAGTTACAACGGCGGTGAAAAAAAGTGACTTTGGGTCGTTTTCCACACGACCCTTGCAGCATCCCCGTGGTCACATGATCCAAATTCAGACACTTGGCAACCGACTCATATTTATGACGGTCGGAACGTCCCGGGCTCATGTGATCCCCTTTTCCAACTTTCTGACAAGGGAGGTCAACAAGGAAGCCAGATTCACTTCCCAACCATGTGACTCCTTTAACAATGGCAGTGATTCACTTAACAACCGTGGCAAGAAAGATAGTAAAGCGGGGCAAAATCCACTTAACAAATTTCTCACGTAACAACAGAAATTTTGGCCATGATTAAGGCATCAACCAAACTGCCCACGAGAACCTCAAGGAAAACCACGAAGTCCCTCTAGACCAGGGGTCTCCAAACTTGGCAACTTTAAGACATGTGGACTTCAACTCCCAGAATTCCTCAGCCAGCCATGCACTCCTACCTGCCTTAACTTCTAAATCCCCCATCTTGGCATTTTTCGCCTTTTGGAATGTTGTAATGCTATTTTTCTAATTTTAAACCTATTTAATCTTAAACTAATTCTGATTTTAAGGTTAATTTTATTGATTATATTGTACACAGCCCAGAGCCCACTCTCTGAGGGAAATGAGTGGTTAAGAAATAGGAAATCTAAATAAATAATCTGTTCTTTTTCAGTTCTATTTTTAAACAATTTTATTTTTAAACTGTTGCTAAATTTCTTGGATGACGACTGACATTTCACTAAACCCATTTTTTGCTACAATGCCATCAAGAATCGGAACACCACATAGAGACTTTCACTTAAACCAGGGGTGTCCAAACTTGGGAACTTTAAGACTTGTGGACTTCAACTCCCAGAATTCTGGGGAATTCTGGGAGTTGAAGTCCACAAGTCTTAAAGTTCCCAAGTGTGGACATCCCTGACTTAAACTATCTGCTTTTCTCCTGATCAGTTAATTAGTCACTATCAATCAGAATCAAATTAAAAAACTACTAACCTGGCCTCTTTTTCTGTCTTCCAAAGGGAAGACAGCCAGGAAATCAAATTGGCAATTTCCTGGAAAGATAGCATCTAATTTGTCTCCCAGCTCCTATCAATCCGTAGTATTTCATTCCCTTTTAATGCCTTTCTAAGACATTTCCAAGAACTACCAGTATTGTTGATAATTTACAAAACAGTAATATGTTTCCCTAAATATTTTTTGCTGAAGTGTAAACTAACCTTTACGTTAATTCGAGCAAGTGTTGTGCTATATATTTATCATTAATAATCATCACTTTTACAAACCTGGCACACTCTGTTTGTTAAAAACTATCAATGTGTCAAATGTGTCTGACAGTGAGAGTAAAGGAGATGACCTTAGCAGAAATATACGAGAACGATTAGTTATTAAATTTGTATGCCACCCATCTCTCTACCAAGTGACTCTGGGCAGCAAATAATTTGTTATTATTTGACCAGGGCCAAATCATCCTTCAAGTCCTAAAAAAGCAAGATAATATTCAGGAGAGACTCAGGCAGCAGCTTCCATGACCCACTGGCATCCTAAGGGGGTCCCCCTGCTACCAGCCTTGCAAAATTCTCCTATAACAGCCTCTCTCAATAAAGTGTCGCTTTGGGCTTTCGGTGAGGCCAATTTTCTGGTATGGGCTACATAATGGAGGGAAGAGAGGAAAGAAGGAAGGAAGGGGGGAGAGAGAGAGAGAGAGAAAGAAAGGGGAAGGGAAAAAGAAGGAGAGGTGGATGGAAAAGGAAGGAGAAAGAGGGAGGGAAGGAAGGATGGGTGGAGTGAGAGAAAGGCTGGAACGAAGGAGATAGAGAAAGAAAGGGGGAGAAGGGAAAAAGGAGAGGTGGATGGAAAAGGAAGGAGAAAGAGGGAGGAAAGGAAGAACAGGAGGACTGAGATAAAAGAAGGAAAGGGAGGGATGAAGGAAGAAGATGGGAATGAAAGGAAGGGCGAGAGAAAGGCTGGAAGGAAGGAGATAGAGAGAGAGAAAGGAAAAGGGAGAAGGAAAAACAAGGAGATGGATGGAAAAGGAAGGAGAAAGAGTGAGTGAGGGAGGGAAGGAAGGATTAGAGGAGAGAAAGGAAGGGAGGGAGGGAAGAAGGAAGGAAGGACATGGGAATGAAAGTAAGGAGGGAGGGAGGGAGGAGGTAGAGAAAGGCCGGAAGCAAGCAGGGAAGGAAAGAAGGAAGGAGAAACAGAAAGGGAAAAAAGGAAGGGAGGGGGAGAGAAGGAAGTTGAGAGGAAAACAAAGAAGCAAAGAGAGAAAAGGGCAGGAGGGAAGGAAGGAGAGAGGGAGAATGGAGGGAGGATAGGAAGGTGGGACAGAGAGAGAGAGAGAATGAAAGAAAGAGGAAAGAAACAGAGGGAGAAAAGGAAGGGAGGAGTGAGAAAAAGGCTAGAGAGAAGTGAGAAAGAAAGGAGGCAGAAGAAATGGAAAAAAGAAGGAAAGGAAGAAAGGAAAGAAAGAGGGAGGGAGGGAGAAAAAGAGAAGGAAGGAGGGAAGGAAGGAGAGGGAGAGAAAAAGAAAGAAGGAAAGAGAGAGGGAAGGGAAGAAAGGAGGGAGAAGAAAGAAAGGGAAAGGGAAAGAAGGAAAGGCCTGGCCCACCCCCTTCCCTCCCTCCCTCCCCCTTCCCCGGGGGGGGCTTCTCTTGGGGGGGGGGAGGGGGGAGGGGGAGAAGGGAGGCGGCTGGAGGGGCCACTTACCGCCCACAGGAGGAAGCGGAGGCGGCCTCCCTCCTCTGGGCCCCGCCGGGGGTCTCCTCCAGCCCCGCACCGCCCGGGAGGCTGGGCCGTGGCCGCGGGTCCTCCTGCTGCCTGCGCGGCCTTCCCTTCCTCCGCACGGGGGGCTTGGCGGTCAACGGGGCGCCTTCCATGCCGAGCGAGGCCCAAAGCGGAGACGGCCCAGGAGCCCGAATGGCGGAGCGGCCGTTTGAAAATGGCGGCGGGACGTCGCGGCCAATCAGCGGCGCCGGAGCCCGTTGCTAGGAGACGCCCGGAGCGAGGCCTAGCGCCCGGCCCGAAGCCTGCCCTTTCGCCGGGTTTTCGGCAGGGAGGAGGCCGGCTGAGGGGGCGGGCGCGCGGCATACCTTCCGCTCTCGGGAAGGCAACGTCTGCGGGTCGGGAGGGACGGGGAGACCCAGAAGAGGCCGCCGTCCTCCATGGCCAAGCCGGGGAGCGGAGGCGGAAACGGAGGCTTCTGGCGTCGGCTGATTTGTTGCCACAGCCGATCCCACATAGTCATAAGTCACTTTTTCAGCAGTTGTAACTCCAATCAATCACTAAGGCAATGGTGGTAACACTGCCTGCGTGCAAGTAGTCCTCGGTTTAGAACAGTTCCATTTAGTGACCGTTCACAACAGTACTGAAAAAAGTAATTAATGATAGTTTTTCTTTTTTAAAAAAAAATCTTTATTAAACAGGTTTTTTTCCCCATGTTTTAACACAAATATCATCTTTGCAAACTTTCCACATCGGTATGCCTCCATTATACTCTCTCTTTTTCTCTCTCTCCCTCTCTCCCTCGATCTCCCTCTCTCCCTTTCCCTCCCTCCCTCTCTCTCCCTCTCGCTCCCTCCCTCCCCCTCCCTCTCTCTCCTCCCTCTCCCTCCTTCTCTCTTTCTCTCCCTCCCTCTCTCTCCCTCCCTCCCTCTCTCTCCTCCCTCTCCCTCTCTCCCTCTCTCTCCCTCTCTCTCTCTCCTTCCCTCCCTCTCTCTCCATACATGCATACATACATATATACATACATATATTTCTTCCATACATATTACTCTTTCAATGTGGTAATTTCTATACAATACATTTTATATCTATCTGTGTACATAAGCTCCTCTCATAATTATTATTCTGTACTATTATATTTAATGATAGTTTTTCACATGACCATCACAGCATCCCCATGATCATGGGATCAAAATTCAGACCCTTGGCAACTGGCTCGTATTTATGACGGTCACAGCATCCCGGGATCATGCGATGCCCTTTTGCGACTTGACCAGCAGAGTCAACGGGGGAACACCAGATTACAACTGCAGTGATTCACTTTGTGGCCAGAAAGATTGTAAAATGGTGGGGAAAACTCACTTAACGGATATTTCACTTAGCAACAGAAATGTGGGGCTCAGTTGTGGTTGCAAGTCGAGGATTACCTGTAATTGTTACCTTGCTACTAGTTTGGTTGCAATGTCCACTTATTTTTATGTACCCCCATCCTGGGCTCTCAGGGTTGGCGTTTTGGGGGACACGTGGGTTAAATGGCCAGGTGAGAACGTGATGCATTTTTTGGGGACTGCCTGCTCTGGATGCCCACATCTAATTTGGCTCTTTACCGATTACCTTTATACAGGTAATCCTCAACTTATGACCACAATTGAGCCCAAGGTTTCTGTGGCTAAGTGAAATTATTTGTTAAGTGAGTTTTGCCCCATTTTAAGACCTTTCTTGCTGGCAGTTGTTCCAGTGAATCAATGCAGTTGCTAAGTGAATCCGGCTTCCACAAAAAAACATCAATGTATAAAATGTGTATGACAGCATGCAGAGCAGGGGTGTCCAAACTTGGCAACTTTAAGACTTGTGGACTTCAACTCCCAGAATTCCCCAGCCAGCTGGCTGGGGAATTCTGGGAGTTGAAGTCCACAAGTCTTAAAGTTGCCAAGTTTGGACACTCCTGGTGTAGAGAGACGTTGACTTCATAAACTTTGCTTCCCAGAAGACAGCAAAAGCTGGGATCACATTAATGGGCTGGCTGCTAAAGCAAGGTCATGGCACCCACTTGGAAGTAAATCAGGAGGACTGTAACTCTCAGGGTCTGCCTGGCAAGAACAAAGGATGCTCATCAACAGGAAAGATGCATGTGTAAAGCTTGTAGCAATGATGGGTAGTTAGACAACTTGCAGACCTCAGCTAAAACTTAGGGATGGCAAATGAAATGTCTATTAGAGAACTCCTGGGGCATTCATTAGCCAAGGCTTAGGAATGGGACAGCTAGAGACCAATGGAACAAGTTGTAGAATTATTGCTCAAATGTTTATTAGAGGATATTTCTTGTTATCTCGCCTTCTCCTTTAGTGAAATTGTATAAAGTTTACTTAATCCTTTGTTCATGGCTCTTGGCCTTTTGACCAGGAAACCTTTTCCTTTTCCTTCCCTTTCCAATAAAAAGCAATCAGGAAACCTCAACCTCATGTCTGGCGTCCTATCATTGGCTTCGGCACCAGGATCAGACCCGAATTAGGGACAACAACATGACCCCGGGACACTCCAGCCGTCATAAATATGAGTCAAGCTGACAAGCCTTCGAATTGTGACCGCTTCACTCTGGGCATGCTGCAATGGTCGCAAGTGTGAAAAACAGTCATAAGTCACTTTTTTGCAGTGACATTGTGACTTTGAACGGTCACTAAACGAACTGTTGGAAGTCAAAGACTACCGTATCTGCTTTGGGACCATTTATTTTCAGTTTTCAGAAACCATGTTGTGCAATGGGGATAAAAGGAAATTGCAAGCATTGTGTATTTCGTGCCTATAATGCTGAATGTTTAAGAAGCATCTTAACAGAGACAGTTTGGTCTAGTGGTTAAGGCACCAGGCTGAAAACTGGGAGATAGTGAGTTCTAGTTCTGCCTTAGGCGTCAAAAGTGGCTGGGTGACTTTGAGCTAACTTTGGGGTTGGACTAGAAGACCTTCAAGGTCCCTCCCCACCCTGTCATTCTGTCAAGGACTGCCTGTAGTTTAATCTTCTGGCACTTTTGAAGCTGCTCAGAGCCTCTGGAAAAGGAGCGAACGGAAAAAACGAATAAACCATTTTTCCCTCCCCCCTCCCCCGACCTATTCAGAATCTTGCACTAAATTACACGCCTGACTGAGAAGATCCTATAACAAATCTCATTCCCTGAACAGCTTTGGCCAAGAATCTTCCATTTCAAATTTCATTTTTCCACCAAAAGGCATGGAAGAGGGAAGGAGGGAGGAAGAATTTAGAAGCGGTAAATGACTGTCAAAGCATTTTGGACTGGTTCAGGGTGTTGTTGTTGTTGTTTAATTTGAAAGCCAAAATGTATGGTTAGGACCCAAAAGTGCTTTTTCAGGAGGCAACTGAACTTTCTGGATTTTCTTTTGAAGACATTTTGCTTCTCATCCCTGAAGCTTTCTGTGTTCTGACTGGATGATGGAGGAAAAAAGGATTGAGACTCCTTGCAGACAGCTGGTCATTTGCATCTTTTTAGAGGGTCGTTGAGGCCACTTGGAGGTTTATCTCTGTCCTCAGGGTCACCTGAGTGGTGCAAATGGTTCCTGTAGTCTGCAATTTTACCTCTGGAAATCCATTCCTACTCCCACACCTGTCAAAGGGTCTTCATCCCAAATGCATAGCTAAATCTATGGAGATTCTCAGTCATCCAGGTCGTGGTTGTCCCAAAGGTGTTTTTTTCAGGAGGCAACTGGCCTTTTTTTTTGTTGTTGTTGTTTTGTTTGTGTGACTTTCTGAGAAGCAAAGTCAATAGGGAAGCCAGATTCCCTGCACAATTGTATGACTAAGAGAAAGGAGTGGGAAAGAAAGGAAGAGGAGAGGAAGGAATGGAGGGGAAGTAAGAGTAGGAGGGAGGGTAGGAAAGGGAGGAAGAGGGGAGGAGTGGGGGAGAGGAAGGGGAAGTAGAGAAGGGAAGGGAGAGGAGGAAAGAAGAAAGTAGAGAAAGAGAAGAAGGGAGGGAAGGGAGGAAGGAAGAAGTACGGTTGTTGTAAAATAAGATGGGTCTACGTGATGGTAGAAAAGGCATCTCGATTATATTTCTAAATTTAAGAGGAGAAAAATTGTTATAAATGTTAAAAGATAACATGTACTGTTAATAATAGTTAGGAGATTATAAATTTTTAATAAAAAAATAAAAGAAAAAGAAAAAAAATAGCTAGGAGATTATATATTTGTGAATGTATGTATGAGAAATAAAAATAAAAAACTTCAAAAACAACAACTGTGTGACTAGCAACAACCACAGTGATTCTCTTAACAGCTGTGGCACAAGAGGTTGTAAAAGGGGGCAAAACTCACTTTACAACTGCCTTGTTTAACAAGGGAAATTTGGGGGTCGGTTACAGTCGGAGGTCGAGGACGATGTACGTCTATCCCATTAAAAAAGGCATAAAAGTGAAAAGAGAGGATCTGTTTCTTATCTACCCTGGCAGTTACTGGAAGGGGGGAGAGCATTTTTGGGAAAGTTTTCCCACAGACATAACACTCATCCTGAAGATATTTAACTTCTAGGCCAAGGACGCTAGAAGGGGCAGACGCATTCCTCCCCCCCCCCCCCACCACCACTTTCTGAAGTGGGTGGGGATAAAAAATTTAGGGGTGTGTGTTTGTGTAAAAATGAATTAAAGTTCATTTATAACTTGTCTTCTGTAACTTGTTTTTAATACAATAATAATACAATAATACAATAGTAGAGTTGGAAGGGACCTTAGAGGTCTTCTAGTCCAACCCCCTGCCTAGGCAGGAAACCCTATACCGTTTCAGACAAACGGCTATCCAACATCTTCTTAAAGACTTCCAGTGTTGGGGCATTCACAGCTTCTGGAGGCTTCTTTATGGGTTAGCCCTCGACTTATGAACACAATTGAGCCCAGCAGTTTTGTTGGTTAGTGAAGTATTTGTTAAGTGAATTTTGCCCCATTTTTCTATCTTTTGTGCCGCAGTTGTTAAGGGCAGGGGTCTCCAAACTTGGCAACTTTAAGACTTGTGGACTTCAACTCCCAGAGTTCTCCAGCCAGTCATGCACTCCTATCTGTATTAACTGGGAACAAACCACCACCGGAACGGAATCCAGAAGGACATTTCTTCCAACACAACCCACCTCACAGGGTCGTCGTTGTGGGGAAAATAAGAGGAGGAAGGTGTGTTGGATAAGTTCAGTGCCTTTGGACTAGAAGACCTCCAAGGTCCCTTCCAACTCTACTATTGTATTGTATTGTATATCGCCTTGAGTTATTTGTGAAACCAACAAAAGGCAGGATACCAATAACAAAACCCTGAGAATCTCACTGATATTTTCTTTCTTTCCAGGATTCAGTTTGTTATGCATTAATTTACACCAGGGGTGTCCAAAGTTGGGACCTTTAAGACTTATGGACTTCAACTCCACTTGAAGTCCACAAGTCTTAAAGTTGCCAAGTTTGGACATCCCGGATTTACACCCAGCAATTCTTCTTTTTAACTTTATCGTCTTTCCTGCTTTGGGCTCCTCTTCTATTTTTTGACCAGCTTCCTTTCCCACAAAGACAACGGTTGCCTGCTCTTTTTCCTTCCTAAGGCAGATTCTTACGATGCCATGGTTTATGGTTATGACCAAATTGTGGGCTAGAAGAAGCCATGATTTCAAGAGTTGGTTATTAACTATTCTTGTTCAAAAATAAAATAAAATGATGCTTCCTCTACGTCTCAGCAGAGGGCGCTGTGGGTTAACGTAGATTGAAAAAGACTCTGCCTGCTTTCTTCCCCATCCTCAAAAAGTTGGCGAGGGAACAAAAGTTTATATTCCATAAAAGAACTTTTTAAAAGACTTTCTTTGAAGTAAAGCAGGGGAAGAAGTAGGAGAGACACGTAGGCGCTGTGGTGAAGATGAAGACCTAGAAATCAGGAAATTGTGAGTTCTAGTCCTGCCTTAGGTGTGAATATGGCTGGGTGACTTTGGCCCAATCGCCAGGAGACAGGGAGTTCTAGTCCCATTTTAGACATATAAGTGACTGGGGGACTTCAGTCCAATCAGCAAGAGACGGTGCATTCTAGTCCCGCCTTAGGCATGAAAGCCAACTGGGTGACTTTGGCTCAATCACCAGGAGACGGTGAGTTCTAGTCCCACTTTAGGCATGAAAGCTGGTTGGGGGACTTTAGCCCAATCACCAGGAGACGGTGAGTTCTAGTCCCCCTTTAGGCACGAAACCCAGCAGAGTGACCTTGGCCCACGCACTCTCTCTCGGCCCGGCCCACCTCACAGGGTTGTTGTTAGGAAAGGGAAGTTGTGTTCGGTCTGTTCATCACCTTGAGTTACTGATAAAATAATAATAATAATAAAGGTGGGATGAAAAATCTATTTAAAAAAAGCAAAAGAAGAGAAAGATAGGGAATGGGTAGAGAGAAGGAAGGGAGTTAAAATAATAACGAGGGGAGTCAAAAGCCCGCATCAAGCTTAATCCCTGGGGATTTCATAAAGACGTCCAAGTAGTTCACAGGTCAAAAAAGCCTGTGGATCAACCCAGAATGCACATTTTTCACATGTGACAGGCAACTATGTCCCGAGCATGCCAAGTTTCACGTTGAATCGTTTTAAATCTGGAAGATAACTTACTCCTTATTCCCACGTCGGAAATACGAGAGGCCCAGACACAATTCTGACAAGCCGGGGTTTGCCTAAGTCAGCAAGTGAAATAGTATCTTTTAAAAAGCAAAAAATGAAATGAAATAAAGTCCACATTGGGTCTGAGATCTTCAAAACAGATGGTTTGAACCTAATCCTCAGACTTCTGACGGCGAGGCGCTTTTTAATGAAGGACGGCTAGGTCAGATTCAGTATTTTTGCAATTCCTGCACGGAGGAATTGTTGAGAAATCGCTGCACGTTTTTATATTATCTTTTTTCCAAGATTTGAACGACAAAATAATAACCCCATCATAGAGTTGGAAGGGACCTTGGAGGTCTTCTAGCCCAACCCCCTGCTCAAGCAGGAAACGATTCCATTCCAGACAAATGGCTGCCTCATCCTTTCTTAAAAACCTCCGGTGATGAAGCACCCAGGGAGTCCTCGACTTACGACCCCAATCGAGCTCCAAATTTTTGTTGCCGAGTGAGCCATTTTGCTAAGTGAGTTTTGACCCGTTTTACGACTTTTCTCCGCCACGTTTGTTAACCGAATCGCTGCGGTCGTTAAATTAGCCAGACATTTTATTAAGTGAATCGGGCTTCCCCCATGGACTTCGCCTGTCAGGAGGTCACAAAGAGAGTCCGTGTGACCCCAGGAGGCTGCGACGGTCAGTATTTTGTCCCCAGAAGTGAGTTGGACAGAAAGGATTCAAAATATGGCTCTGAAGCCAATAAATTGAGTTCTGAGGGGCCCTTGCTGCTCTTTGAGACTGGTTGTTTGTTGCAGACGTTTTGTGACCCAGCCAGGTAACATCATCAGGGCTAGTGCGATGTAGTAGCACTGGTATTGTTAGCCGGTGTGGGCCAAGAAACGTCTGCAGGGAAACCAATGAGCTCGGAGACACCAAGGACTCCAGTTGCTGTCATTCTCCTCCTCCTCCTCCTCCTCCTCCTCCTCCTCTCCACAAACCACACTCCCTTCTAGCACTGATGATGTTAGCTAGTCAGATCATGAAAGGTCTGCAAGAAATAGGGTTTCCTGCCTAGGCAGGGGGTTGGACTAGAAGACCTCCAAGGTCCCTTCCAACTCTACTATTGTATTGTATTATTGTATTGAAACCACTGAGCTTAGAGACATCAAGAACCCCACAGTCCTCCTCCCCTCCGCAAACTCCCCGCACTCCCTTCAACCCTGATGACGTTACCTAGTTGGGTCATGAAACGTCTGCAAGAAACCCACCAGGTTCAGAGAGCACCAAGAACCGCACAGTCCCTCCTCCTCTTCTTCCTCTTCCTCCTCCTCCTCCTTCGCTCCCTTTTCCCCTCCACAAACTCACTCCCTTGAGCCCTGATGATGTTCCCTAGTTGGGTCCTGAAACGTCTGCAAGGAGACCTCCCAGCTCAGAGAGCACCAAGGAGACCCCCATAGCCCTCCCTCCCTTCCCTTTATTCCTTCTCCTTTCACTGCCTTCTCCTCCTCCTCTCCACAACCCCTCTCCCTCCTAGCATTGATGATGTTCCCTAGTTGGGTCCTGAAACGTCTGCAAGGAGACCTCCCAGCTCAGAGAGCACCAGGGGCCCCTCACCTCAACCCTGAGTTACAAATATTCTCTCATAAACCGAGTTCTGCCTTTCCTCTTAACCAAGGGGGGGGGCTGTCTATGCAAGCCCAACCTTCATTTCTCGGTCCTTTTGCAAGCTGCATCCCACCCTTTGGGCCTCCCCCTTCCAACTCCCCCCCTCCCCGCCCCACCAACTGTGTCTGAATCACTTCACCTAGCCTTCTGCCTCCCCCTCCCCACCCCAGCCTGCATTCCAGCCCTTCCCCTGTCTGGTGAGCCACCTGTTAAAAAACATGCCAGTTATTTTTAAAGGAGCTGGCCCCTTCTGTTTCCTTTCCTTGAGGCCGCCAGAACATGGAACCAGCGCTGACCTTCAGATCTTTCCCGGAGACTCTGCCGAAGAGCCTCTGAGGTCGCAGGCTTCTTCGCTGGACAGGCAGCAGAAGGCTGGAGGGCACCTATATGCCCCCGATCAATGGGAATAGAGCTGGAAGGGACCTCGGAGGTCTTCTAGTCCAGCCCCCTGCTCAAGCAGGAGACCCTATTCCATTTCAGACAAATGGCTTTCCAGTCTCTTCTTAAAAGCCTCCTGGGATGGAGCAGCCACAACTTCTGGAGGCAAGGAGTTCCACTGGTTAATTATTCTCACTGTTAGGAAATTCCTCCTTAGCTCTAGGTTGCTTCTCTCCCTGATTCGTTATTATTTCTTCCCAAGGTTTGAACTACAGAATAATAACACAATGATAACAGTTGGAAGGGGCCTTGGAGGTCTTCTAGTCCAGCCCCCTGCTCAAGCGGGAGACCCTATTCCATTTCAGACAAATGGCTCTCTAATCTTTTCTTAAAAGCCTCCTGCGATGGAGCACCCACAACTTCTGGAGGCAAGTAGTTCCACTGGTTATTTGTCCTCCCTGTCAGCAAATTTCTCCCTAATCCCAGCTTGCTTCTCTCCTTGATTAGTTTCCATCCATTGTTTCTTGTCCTGCCCTTCAGTGCTTTGGGGAACAAATTGACCCCCTCTTCTTTGTGGCCAAATACTGGAAGACTGCTATCATGTCCCCCCCTAATCCTCCTTTTCTCTAGAGCGGCCAAACCCAAATCTTGCAACTCTTCTTCGTATGTTTTTCTCTCCGGGCCTTTGATCCGCTTAGTTTGCTCTTCTCTGCCCTTTTTCCAAAATGGCAACGTCTTTTTTTTTTTTTTTTTTGTAATGTGGGGACCAAAACTGGATATGTGAGGACAGAAACGGCCATTAATATTCCTGTGGATTCTGCATGTTGGCTCTTTATCACCACGAGGCGATAACAACAATCCTGTGAGGTGGGTTGTGCTGAGAGAGAGTGTGAGAGAGAGTGTGAGGGGGGGGGGGGAGATTGGTTCAAAGCCACCCAGTTGGTTTTCATGCCTAAAGCAGGACTACAACTCCTTGTCTCCTGGTGATTGACCCAGTCACCCAGTTGGCTTTCATGCCTAAAGCAGGACTGGAACTCCCAGTCTCCTGGGGATTGGCCCAAAGCATTCCAGTTGGCTTTCATGCCTAAAGCAAGACTCGAACTCCCAGTCTCCTGGGGATAGGCCCAAAGCCACCCAGTTGGCTTTCATGCCTAAAGCAGGACTAGAACTCCCAATCTCCTGGGGATTGGCCCAAAGCCACCCAGTTGGCTTTCATGCCTAAAGCAGGACTACAACTCCTTGTCTCCTGGGGATTGGCCCAAAGCCACCCAGTTGGCTTTCATGCCTAAAGCAGGACTCGAACTCCCAATCTCCTGGGCATTGTCCCAAAGCCACCCAGTTGGCTTTCATGCCTAAAGCAGGACTAGAACTCCCAGTCTCCTGGGGATTGGCCCAAAGCCACCCAGTTGGCTTTCATGCCTAAAGCAGGACTAGAACTCCCAATCTCCTGGGGATTGGCCCAAAGCCACCCAGTTGGCTTTCATGCCTAAAGCAGGACTACAACTCCTTGTCTCCTGGGGATTGGCCCAAAGCCACCCAGTTGGCTTTCATGCCTAAAGCAGGACTCGAACTCCCAATCTCCTGGGGATTGGCCCAAAGCCACCCAGTTGGCTTTCATGCCTAAAGCAGGACTAGAACTCCCAGTCTCCTGGGGATTGGCCCAAAGCCACCCAGTTGGCTTTCATGCCTAAAGCAGGACTCGAACTCCCAATCTCCTGGGGATTGGCCCAAAGCCACCCAGTTGGCTTTCATGCCTAAAGCAGGACTGGAACTCCCAGTCTCCTGGGGATTGTCCCAAAGCCACCCAGTTGGCTTTCATGCCTAAAGCAGGACTCGAACTCCCAATCTCCTGGGGATTGGCCCAAAGCCACCCAGTTGGCTTTCATGCCTAAAGCAGGACTGGAACTCCCAGTCTCCTGGGCATTGTCCCAAAGCCACCCAGTTGGCTTTCATGCCTAAAGCAGGACTGGAACTCCCAGTCTCCTGGGGATTGGCCCAGAGTCACCCACTTGGCTTTCAAGCCTAAGGCAGGCCTGGAACTCACTGTCTCCTAGCGATTAGCCCAAAGTCACCCTGCCGCCTTTCATTCCTAAAGCAGAACTGGAACTCACCCTCTCCTGGTGGCTGACCCTAAGTCACCCAGCTAGCTTTCACGGCCAAGGCAGAACAAGAACTCGGTTGTAAGTTGAGGACCTTTTATCCAAAGCGGGATAACTTTGAGCCTTGTGACCTGCGCCTTAGGTGAGACGCAATCATTTTCAGTGATTAATGTATTCATTTTCGCTGTTTGCAGGGTCCTCGGGGGGCGTGTTTTTGCCCCCCTCCCCTCCCCGAAGTTTAAAAGGGTGAACACAGCAACTGCAGAGCAGCAGAAGAGAGGCGTGCCCAAAGGCCTTAATAAATGCAATTAAAAACACACCCTTTAATCAAATTATGAGATATCCACACGCACCCCAGGCTGTGCAACAGGAGCAGTTTCTAACAAGTTACTCAGTGCCCTGAGAGAAGGCAGAGTAGAGCGTTTCCTGCGGTCAGCATATTCCGTACTGTGGAGCAATCGTGGAAGACGTTTTCTGTGCTGCAAAGCTTGTGCCAGGGCAGATCTAAGACGGGGAGGGGGGTGGAAGGTTCTCACGGGTCGAGCAGACCCCAATTGGGTCAGGAAGGGTCCCTCGTTGTAACTATCTCGTGCCCCTACGCAAGGCCTCCAATGCAATAAGGATCGGTGCTTGCAACTGGCTTCCGAGGTTGACTGCAAATGAGGGCAGTGCTAATTATGCGAAACAGTGACTGTATTATGGAGTGCCTGGAGCTTTCTCAGCTGGGTGGTTGGCTTGCAGACGTTTCATGGCCCTACTAGGGAACATCATCAGTGCTAGAAGGGGGTGGGGTTTGTGGAGAGGAGGAGAGGACTTTGGAAGTCCTTGGTGCTCTCTGAGCTGGGTGGTTTTCTTGCAGGCGTTTCATGGCCCTACTAGGGAACAGTATCAGTGCTAGAAGGGGGTGGGGTTTGTGGAGAGGAGAAGGAGAAAGGAGAAGGGATAAAGGGAACGGAGGGAGGGAGGGGAGAAGGGAAGGAGGGAGGGATGGAGGGAGGGAGGAAAGAGAAGGAAGGAGGAAGGGAAGGAGAGTGGGAGGAAAGAAGGAAGGAAGGGAGGAAAGAGGGATGGAGGGAGGAAAGAGGAGAAAGGAAGGGAAATACGGAGGGAGGAAAGAAGAGGAAGGAAGGAGAGAGGGAGAGAAGAACGAGGAGGAGGAAAGGAAGGGAGGAAAGGGAGAGGGAGGAAAGAAGGAGGGAGGAAAGAAGCAGAAGGAGGGAGGGAAGAAGGAGAAAAGAAGGAAGGGAGGAAAGAGGAGGGAGGAAGCTTTGTTTTGTGCCCAGAGTTTTCTTTTTTCTTTCTTTATTTTTGTTAAATTTACTTACTGCCTGTCTACTCCAGGCAGCTTATCACAATAAAAGAAGAAGAAAGGAAAGGCGAGTGAATAGAAGTAAGATCATAGAGCAATAAAACAGACAATGCGAAGGAACACAACGAGAAATACAACGGAACGAGGAGCAAAAAAGAGAGACGGATGGGGAGAGAACAAAGGGGGGTGTGTTTCACTGTATAGAGGGACAATTGTGTACATTGGATAAATAAACACGGTTTGGCAGCTTCCCCTTTCTATAAATGACTAAACCTAAAAGCTGTTTCAGTTGGTAAGATGGGGAGTTATGACAGCCAGGCTGGGAGATGCTAGCTGGCTCATTGGCCTGCGTGTTGCAATCAATGTCTTGTTTACAGTCAATAGAATTAGAATTAGAATCCCCCTCCCTTCTAGCACTGATGATGTAACCTAGTTTGGTCTTGAAATGTCTGCAAGAAAACAACCAAGCTCAGAGAGCACCAAGGACCCCACGGTCCTCCTTCTCCTCCTCTTCCTCCTCCTCTCCACCAACCCCCCCTCTCTTCTAGCAGTGATGGTGTTATCTAGTTGGGTCAGGAAATGTCTGCAAGAAAACCACCAAGCTCAGAGAGCATCAAGGACCCTCATTTCAAAGAAACCATGGTCGCCTGGGCGAAAAATTTCGGTTACAATGTGGAATTGGCTAAGTGGGAAAAACTTTGGGTACTTAATCAGAAACTAACGTTGGCTATGGCGTATAAAGAAAATCTTTATAAGATGTTCTACAGATGGCATCTCCCTCCAGCACGGCTTTCCAAAATGTTCAAAAATCTGGCCCCAAATTGTTGGAAGTGTAAAAAAAACACCAGGCACTTTCTATCATATGTGGTGGACGTGCAATGAGGCAAAAAAATATTGGAAAATGATTCCATCATGGTTAGAACAAATGGTGGGAGAACAAATTATGTTTAAACCAGAAACTTTTCTCCTAGGCATAATACCGGAGGGGTTTAAGAAAGATGCACTTTATCTAATCATACATATACTGACTGCAGCGCGCATAACCTATGCACAGCATTGGAAAAAAGAAAAAACACCATCAGAGCTAGATACAATCAGAAAAGTGTTGGCCTGTGCAGAAGCAGATAGGCTCGCTCTTGAACTTAAAAATAAAGGGGAATCAGAATATTTTGAAGTATGGAACAGATTTTATGATTGGTATAAGACAAGGTGACAAGACTGGAACAAATGTATATATTGTGATTGGACAGAAGGACAGACAATGTATTAAATAGATTAACTGTTAATGGTTGAAACTAGCTGCACATAATGTGAATGTATGACCACTCCAACTCCGCGGTATTGCATTGTTTTAAATGTAAAAATAATAATAATAATAATAATAATAAATAAATAAATAAATAAATAAATAAATAAATAAATATATATATATATATATATATATATTTAAAAAGGACCCTCATTTCAACCTTGAGCTGTGGCATAATTCTTTATTGGCCAAGTGTGATTGGACACACAGGGAATTTGTCTCCGGTTCATAAGCTCTCAGTGTACATACAAGCAACAAGCGACAAATCATGATCATAATCCTAAAATAAAATCCTCACAAATCATAAGACACAACACTCACTGATAGTCATTGGATACGAAATAAGCAATCAACATAAATCATAATAGGATACAAAACAAAAGCCATCAACAACAAAGTCCTAAGAAGCCAAGGACATAGGTAATAGGAAAGGTAAGAAGGAAGAGGAGGATAATAATAATAATTAATAATAATTACCATTAGCAGCAGTCAATGGTATTTGTGATGTGTTTTTGAATGTTCAGTTTACTTTCATGTTTACTGAATAAAGTATATAACAACAACAACAACAATAATAATAAACCTCCGACGTTACCTTAACAGTTCCTAAGTCCTAGGTTAGGACTCGAGCTGTTAGGCTACCAACCAGCACCAAAGGCTGTGAATCCCACCAAAGATTAACCACATAATAATAACAATAACAACAACAACAACAGAGCCCTAGTAGATGGTTTGACATCCCAGGACATAAGACAAGTGTTGTAAGATTTTGTTGTTTAGCAGAGTGATGGCAGGGGGACAAAACCTGTCTTTGGGTCCAGTTCCTTTGGTGTGCAATGCCCCATTATAGTGTCGTCCTGTGGGGAAAAGCTGAAACGCTTTAGGTCCGGGATGTGAGATATGAATTCCAGATGGGGAAGGCTCAGCAAACATGGTGATTGGAGGATTTTTCTGAAAGCCCTTTGAAATTTTGATACACCACCCATTAGATCAGAGGTGGATTCAGCAGGTTCTGACCAGTTCTGGAGAACCGGTAGAGGAAATTTTGAGTAGTTTGGAGAACTGGCAAATACCACCTCTGGCTGGCCCCGCCCCATCTATTCTCTACCTCCCGAGTCCCAGCTGATCAGGAGGGAATGAGGATTTTGCAGAATCCTTCCCCTGAAGAGGGGAGGGAATGGGGATTTTGCAGCATCCTTCTCCTGGAGTGGGAAGGGAGATTTTGCAGAATCCTTCCCCTGGAGTGGGGAGGGAATGGAGATTTTACAGTATCCTTCCCCTGGAGTGGGGAGGGAATGGAGATTTTACAGTATCCTTCCCCTGGAGTGGGGAGGGAATGGGGATTTTGCAGCATCCTTCCCCTGGAGTGGGGGGGGGAATGGGGATTTTGCAGTATCCTTCCCCTGGAGTGGGGAGGGAATGGAGATTTTACAGTATCCTTCCCCTGGAGTGGGGAGGGAATGGGGATTTTGCAGCATCCTTCCCCTGGAGTGGGGAGGGAATGGGGATTTTGCAGTATCCTTCCCTTGCCACGCACGCCAAGCCAAGCCATAGAACCGGTTGTAAAAAAAATATTGAATCCCAGCACTAGAATCAAGGAATGAGGGAAGGAAGGAACCACTAGAATCAAGGTTGGGCAATTTGAAAACCCCGTGGACTTCAACTCCTAGAATTCCCCCAGCCAGCTGGCTCAAACCGGGAAACCCACCACCCATGCTAAGGATGATGCTCTCTGGAAGTGTTTGTCTGTGTGTTTGTGAGTTCACACCCGATCCCACACGCCTGGAGACCCTTCCAAACGACCCCGGCGGTGGTGGAATAAACAATGTGCATGAATTCTGACCACAGTCCCTACCCCATTCCTTCCTCCCACCCCATCCCATCCCACCCCTTTGCCTTGAAAGGGTGCCTGTTGCTTTAAGTGAGCAGAAGACTTCATTTTCCAGGTGGAGTCTGGTGTTGCTTGGGTTATAAATTTGCAGGGAGGAGAGGCAGCAGCTGCTTTGCTGGAATCCTGACCCAGGCATCATGGTAAGCCCACAGTCTGGGGGCCTGGGGTGGTCTTGGGGGGGGGGGGCAGTGCTAAAATCAGGAGTAAAGGGCTGCCCCGAACAGAAGAAGCATCCTTTGTAAACTTTTTATAAAGTTTATTTTTTGGAAGGTATGGCTGAAGCTTTCCTTCGGACGATCTGCTCCTTATAAGGCGAAAATGTAAGCTCCAGGAAAAAGGGGGGGCTGTTTTGCTTGAGGAAGGGGTCTCTCTCTCCCTTTTGGCTGCCTCCCGCTATCATTTCTCAGTGCAGAAGTGAGGCAAAGTTTTATGTGTCCAGCGTGGGACACTTCCCCCCCCCCACCCAGTGGCTATCTTCAAAGGCTAAGAAAAAGTACAGTAAATTCCATATTTATTCATTTTGGGGGCTTCTTTCTCTGTAATATATCACCCTGTCGCTACGAACGCGGTGCACTAACGTTACTGTACTTTAGTACCCAAAAAATAATAAAATAAAATAAATAAATTCCCCTTTCTCCCGTCTCTGGATAAGAGGAAACTGCCATATTGCCTTTGTTTGCTGTAATCCAGAGGGTTGTTAAAACTCAAAACCAAAACAAAAATGTGTTTCTTTTCTTTTTGCAAAAATCTTTTATCGGAGGAACGTCGGTCCCAAGCTGGGAAACTTTTTCAACTTGAAATTCGAAACTGCTAGCGAAACTCCAGAGAGATGACACTGATTGCATCGCCTATTCATCAACTTTTGGGGGGGTGGGTGGGACTGCAAAATTATTATTTTTTCCCCTTCAAATGTTGGCATACCACCATCTCGCTTTGGGTCCAAGAAACTGCTGTCAGTTTATTCTCGAGCTGGCCCGGGAAAGTTGGCGTAGTTGGCGATAGATTGGAGTGCGGTATCTTCCTTACCTTCCCAAGCAAAACTAGATTTAATTGGATGTGTCTAGTTGAATGATAAGAAGGACTAGAGGTGACATGATAGCAGTTTTTCCAGTCATTGAGGGGCTGCCACAAAAAGAGGTCTGGGGGTTTAACCTCTTCTCCAAAGCACCTGAAGGCAGGAGAAGAAGCCACAGATGGAAACTAATCCAGGAGAGAAGCAACCTAGAGCTAAGGAGAAATTTCCTGACAGTGAGAACAATTAACCAGTGGAACAGCTTGCCACCAGAAGTTATGGTTGCTTCATCACTGGAGGTTTTTAAGAAGAGATTAGACAGCCGTTTGTATGAAGTGGTGTAGGGCTTCCTGCCTGAGCAGGGGGCTGGACTAGAAGACCTCCAGGGCCCCTTCCAATTCTTATTATTGTGTTATTATTCTGCAGTTCAAACCTTGGAAAGAAATAATAACGAATCAAGGAGAGAAGCAATCTAGAGCTAAGGAGGAATTTCCTAACAGTGAGAAAAATTAACCAGTGGAACTCCTTGCCTCCAGGAGTTGTGGGCGCTTCGAGGTTTTTAAGAAGAGACTGGATAGCCATTCGCTTGGACATTGTAGGATCTCCTGCTTGAACAGGGGGTTGGACTAGAACAGGGGTGTCCAAACTTGGCAACTTTAAGACTTGTGGACTTCAACTCCCAGAATTCCCCAGCCAGCAGAGCTGGCTGGGGAATTCTGTGAGTTGAAGTCCACAAGTCTTAAAGTTGCCAAGTTTGGACACCCCTGGACTAGAAGACCTCCAAGGCCCCTTCCAAGTCTGGTTATTCTGTTAAACGGGATCTTTTGGAGGGCGGAGAAAGGATTCCAGTCCTCTTTTAGCAAATTTAAGATCTCCGTCTACACGAGCCGAAACCTATTTTGCAGGTTTTGAGGTTTGGGAAGGCGTGTGCGAATGAGGCAGCCGCCCGGAGCTGCCACTCCAGAGCTTTGCCCGTCGGAAGAAGAAATAACACAAATGCCAGCAGTTGTTTTGTGCAGGACAGCTGGTGCCACTTGGCACACTTGTTTAGCGAGCGTGCGAGGGAGCACATATGGCCGCCGGGGGCGACTCCGGCAAATTGGGCCAAGAAGGTCTACCCTAAATGGCCAGGCCAGGAGACCAAAGCAAAATAGAAATACCATAAAAATAGGCCCACACGCCTCTTTGGAAACGGTGGTTTTTCAGCTGCGGGCACTAAGCAGGACACCATGGTTCTCTCTGGATGGGTTTGGTCGTATAGTGAAGCTTTCGGTTTGTTTTTTTCCACGTGGCTACAGGTAGAGTCCTCGCCTTACGACCGCAACTGAGCCGCAACATTTCTGTTGCAAAGGGAGATCTTGGTTCAGGGTAAATTTTGACCCATTGTGCGGCTTTTCTTGGCACCGTCGTTAAGGGAATCCAGCTCCCCCATTGATTTTGCTGGCCAAGTGGTCGCCCAAAGGGGGAATGGTCCCATGGTCCCCGGGACCGCTACAACCGTCATAAAAACGAGTCACAGTTACCAAGCGCCTGAGTTTCGATCACGTCACCGTAAGGACGCTGCAGTGGCCATTAAGCGTGTAAAAATGCTTATCGGTTGCTTTTTTTGTGGCAACTTTGAACGGTCACTAAACAAATTGTCGTAGGTCGAGGACTACCTATAAGTCCTCAGTGTACAAGCAGGACTCAGACCGGAAGAATTTCCCTTGATAAACAAAGTTGGTTGTTAAGTGAGACTGATTTTGGTGTGTGACCTCTTTGGCCACGATGGTTAAGCGGGTCACTGCAGTGAAGTGATTTGTCTAGTTGTTAAGTGAATCGCGTGGTCATTAAGCGAAGGCGGTTTCCCCTGTTGACTTTGCTTGTCGAAAGCCAGCTGGGAAGTTTGCAAAGGGTGATCACGTGACTATGAAGATGTGGCGATGGTCGTTAAGTGTGAAAAATGGTCATAATTCCCTTTTCGAGGGCGTTGTAACTTTGGTCGTTAAACAAATGATCGCAAGTTGAAGCCTACCTGCACGGAGAGGTACAGATGGTCCTCGACTTACAACAGTTCATTCAGTGACCGTTTGAAGTTACGACAGCACTGAAAAGGGGGACCTCTGACCATTTTTCACACTTACGACCCCTGCAATATCTCCACAATCGTGTAATGTATGCATTGGGATGCTTGTCAACTGCTTCGTATTTATGACGGTCGCAGTGAGCCTGAATTACGTGATCAAAATTCAAACGCTAAGCAATGGACTCGTATTTATGACGGTGGCAGTGTCCGTGTCCGTGTCCGTGTGTGTGTGTGTCATGTGGTCCCCTTTTACGACCTTCCGACGAGCAGAGTCAATGGGGAAGCCGGATTCACTGAACGACCGTGTCACTAACTTGACAAGTTCCGTGATCCACTTAACAACTGTGGCAAGGAAGGTGGTAAAATGGGGCAAAACTCACTTAGCGGCCAAAGTTTTGGGCTCAATTGTGGTCGTAAGTCAAGGGCTACCTCTAGAGCTAATTAATTGACGCCTTTGAGTAACAGACAGTTGGAGTTTCTGTAACTGGCGCTTTTCTCACGCTTGGCAACATGAAGATGGGTGAACTTCAACTTGATGCTAGCTGGGGAATTCTGGGAGTTGAAGTCCTCATGTCTTAAAAGTTGCCAAGTTTGGCCGGCTAGGGAATTCTGGGAGTTGAAGTCCTCATGTCTTAAAGTTACCCAGTTTGGCTGGCTAGGGAATTATGGGAATTGAAGTTCTCATGTCTTAAAGTTACCCAGTTTGGCTGGCTAGGGAATTATGGGAGTTGAAGTCCACACATCTTAAAGTGGCCACATTTGGAGTCTCCTGGCCTTATAACCCGGGTATCAAAGGCTCAAATTATCTTGAGTTCCGAGTTCAAGGAAGTAGTTTGAACACCCATATTTCCTTAGTCCAACTTTCCTTAAAAATGGTTTATTGATCAGAAAAATGAGATATTTCTCAATATCCATCAGCCTAAGCTCATGGCAAATTGATACACATAGTCCTCAACTTATGACACGGATGTACAGACAGGTACTTTCAACTTACAGCCATTCCTTTAGTGACCGAAGTTACAACGGCACTGAAAAAGGTGACTTATGACCATTTTTCACACTTACGACCTTTGCAGAATCCGCCTGGGTCACCTGATTTACATTCAGACACTTGGACGCTGACTCATATTTATGACAGTTGCAGGCACGCGATCCCCTTTTGCGACCAGCGAAGTCAACGGGGAAGCCATAAATTCCCTTAACAACTGTGTGATCATCTACTTAACAACTGTGGCAAAAAAAGGTTGTAGAAAGGGGGAGAAAACTCACTTAACAACGGTCTTGCTTAGCAATGGAAATATTGGGCTCCATCGTGGTCGTAAGTCGAGGACTACTTGTGCTCACGCGATTCACCGACGGGCTGCAGCAGGAGCTTGCAAAATTGACCGTGAACCACTTAACAACCAACTCGTTTAGCGACAGAGGTTCCAGCCTCCACCGTGGTCTTAAGTCGAGGATTTGACCCATTGAGCGTTGTTCTTTGAACCCCAAAGACCCTCTTCGCTGTGATGCCCAGGCCTTCAACACACAAAAAGCTATGCTGGCTGGGGGATTCTGGGAGTTGAAGTCCACAGGACTTAAAGTCGCCAAGTTTGAGAAACACTGCACAAAAGCAATAATTATTGCTAGAAAATCTGGGATTTAAAGTTGAGGAGTCACCCGGGAACTCCGCAGGGTAAAACATTCTTTTCCCAATCTATTCTGGCAAACTCCCAAACGGATTAAATAATTCACAGATGTTCTGCGTGCAAACACACCCAGGTTCCCCCCCCCCTCTTTCCAGTGCTATGCAAATGGCAGAAAAGAAATTACTAAGCGAAAAATGGGAAGGTAGAGAAACTGGAAGGGGAAAGAATCGTAGCCAAACGTCGAGGCTGTAGATTTTGCTAGATTTGCAAAACCATCTCTTTTTTTTCCCCTTAATCTACCACTTTTGTATTTATTTTTTCCAATTTTGTTTTATTCTCTTACATACCATTTTAAGTATACATTCACGTAATTGTTATTCTTCTTTACATTTGTCATTCTTATGCATTTGTTATTCCATTTAATAGGTTATAATGTACATTTTGGGTGGCTTTATTTACCATCCCTTCCCCCTGTTGTAACACCACCTTCTTTTCCCTTTCTTTTCTCCTTCCCTCCCTTCTCTACTTCCTTCCTTCCTCCTCTCCTTCCCCTTCCTTCTTCCCTTACCTTTCTCCTACTCCTCCCCTTCCTACTCTCTCTCCTTCTTTCTCTCCCTTCCACCCTCCTCTCCTTTCCCTTTCTTTTCTCCTTCCCTCCCTTCTCTTTCTTCCTTCCTTCTCTCCTTCCTGTTCCTTCTTCTCTTCCCTCTCCCTTACTCCTACTCTTCCCCTTCCTACCCTCTCCTTCTCTTTCTCTCCCTTCCACCCTCCTCTCCTTTCCCTTTCTTTTCTCCTTCCCTCCCTTCTCTACTTTCTTCCTTCCTTCTCTCCTTCCTGTTCCTTCTTCCCTTACCTCTCCCCTACTCCTCCCCTTCCTACCCTCTCTCCTTCTTTCTCTCCCTTCCACCCTCTCCTTACCTCTTACTTCCTTCCCTCCTCTCCTTCCCCTTCCTTCTTCCCTCACCTCTTCCCTATTCCTACTCTTCCTCTTTCCCTTCCTACCATCTCTCCTTCTCTTCCTCTCCCTTCCACCCTCCTCTCCTTCCCTCTTCCTTCCTTCTCTCCTCTTCCTCTTGTTCTCTCCTCCTTTCTCCCTTTCTTTTTCTGTTGCTGTAGGTGTCTCTTTCAAATCTCACTTGATGTTTTCTTGGGATGGTATTTCCGTGAGCCCAAATTTTATTTTATAATATTTATATTTCAACTGCTTGTTTTTAAGATTCGGAACTGATGTGAAAGCAGATTTCCAAATGACAGCTGGTGGGAAAAAGATGTTACGCTTCCTGTATAAAAGAAATCAGCTGATGCCTTCCTAAGTAAAAGAGATATACAGGAAGTCCTCAACTTACAACAGTTCAATTAGTGACCGTCCAAAGTTACAACGGCGCTGCAAAAAGAGACTTAGGTCTGTTTTTCATAGTTACGGCCTTTCCCACATCCCCGTGTTCATGTCATCAAAATCCGGACAACTGGTTCATACTTATGACCGTTGCTGTGTCCCAAGGTCACGTCATTCCCCCCTTTTGCAATCTTCCGACAAGCCAAATCAACGGGGATTCGCTTAACGACACGGTTACTAACTTATCAGCTGCAGCGATTCCACGACCGTGGCAAAGACGTTCGTAAAATGGGGCAAAAATCACTGAACAAATGTCTCACTGAACGACAGACATGTTGGGCTCCATTGTGGTCGCAAGTCAAGGACTGCAGATCATCCCTGACTTACGACCACAATTGAGCCCGATGTTTCTGTTCTTAAGTGAGACATTTCTTAAGCGAGCTTTGCCCCATTTTACGGCTTTGCTTGCCACCGTTGCTAAGTGAATCACGGCAATTATTAAGTTAGTCACCCGGTTGTTAAGTGAATCTGGCTCCCCCATTGACCTTGCTTATCAGAAGGTTGCAAAAGGGGATCATATGACCCCGGGACACTGCAACCGTCATAAATATGAGTCAGTTGCTATGGCCAATCCTCTGAATTTTGATCACATGACCATAGGGAGGCTGCAACCATTGTTACTGTGAAAAACAATCGTAAGTCATATTTTTCAGTACCGTTATAACTCTGAATGGTCACTAAATGAACAGTTGTAAGTTGAGGACAACCTATATTGGCCCACTTTACTACCCCAATTTCATTTCACATCTGCCGTGTTTGCTTTATTTTTCGTTCCCTTAACAACGGCCCTCCAAAAATGTTACGTTATGTCAGTCATGTGGATGCTTCGACTTATAACGGTCATACGACCGAAATTCCAGACTCCTTTATGGTCGTGAGTCAAGGACTTTCTATTCAGTAAACTAGGTCTCCCCAATCTACATGAGGTAAAAAAACTGAAGTCATCATCATTATCAATCTTCTTTTAACGACCCCATAATCCCCTGTCGAGTGGACTCTGGGCAACTGAATGGAGTTGAGTTTTTACTGGCCGGATGCCGTCCTGTTGCCAATGAGGAGTTTTGTTTGGCAGAAATATTCTCATTGTGCCGAGAGAGAAATATCTGCCTCTACCTAGGATCAAACTCACAGACTCCTGATCTTGAGGCCAGAGCTCTACCTCTAGGCCACCGCACGACTCCGAGGTTAAAACACACACACACACAAAACTGAAGTGCAGATGATTAAAATGTAGCCAGATGTTGCTGACTCTCCACAGTGAAGTCTTCTCTGCTCTTTTCCAGAGGGAATGTCTCTCGATCCACATCGGCCAGGCGGGAGTCCAGATGGGGAATGCCTGCTGGGAGCTGTACTGCCTGGAACATGGGATTCAGGCGGATGGCACCGTCCTTGACAACCAAGCCCCTCCGAAGGCCGTGCCCGAGACCGAGCAAGTGGATTCCTCTTTCGAGACCTTCTTTTGCGAGACGGCCTCCGGGAAGCACGTGCCTCGGGCGGTGTTCGTGGATCTGGAGCCCACCGTCATTGGTAAGAGACTCAACCAAAATCTCTTGGAAGAAGAAGAAGAAGAGGAGGAGGAGCATCGATTGAGGTTCTTCAACAAGGGTTAGAACGGGGTGGGCAACCTGCGGCTCTGGAGCCGCATGTGGCTCGTTTATCCCCCTGCTGTGGCTCCCTCTCGCCGATCGGCTTCACAGTTGATAGGGCTTTCGGTTTGGACAGGTAGAGGAAAAAGGACACCGCTCTATGAGGAGACTCTATGGTGGGGGAACCAGACTTCCGGTCGGCTCCAGAATTGAACAGGAGCTTCTGGTTAGGACCTTTGTGGCCCTTTGAGTGTTTAAAGGTTGCCGACGCCTGGGCTAGAACATCGGATCCCAGGACCTTGGAGGGTTTGCAGAATTTCAGAAGTTGTGGCTGCTCCATCCCTGGAAGTTTTTAAGAGGAGATTGGCCAGGCGTTTGTCTGAAATGGTGGAGAGTCTCCTGCTTGAGCAGGGGGTTGGACTAGAAGACCTCCAAGGTCCCTTCCAAGTCTGTAATTCTGTTAGTTCAACCGCTACTCAAGGCAAGAACCTGATATCATCTCAGTCAAATGGTTGTCCAGTCTCCTCTTAAAAACCTCCACTGTTGGAGCATTCACAACTTCTAAAAGGCCATTAACTTACAATACAATACAATAGCAGAGTTGGAAGGGACCTTGGAGGTCTTCTAGTCCAACCCGCTGCCTAGGCAGGAAACCCTATACCGTTTCAGACAAATAGCGATCCAACATCTTCTTAAAGGCTTCCAGTGTTGGAGCATTCACAACTTCTGGAGGCACTGATTGATTGTTCTAACTGTCTGGATATTCCTCCTTAGTTCTAGGTTGCTTCTCTCCTTGATTAGTTTCCACCCATTGCTTCTTGTTCTACCCTCCAGTGCTTTGGAAAATAGCTTGACTCTTTCTTTCTTTCTTTCTTTCTTTCTTTCTTTCTTTCTTTCTTTCTTTCTTTCTTCTTTCTTTCTTTCTTTCCCTTCCTTCCTTCCTTCCTTCCTTCCTTCCACAGAATAGAGAATTGGAAGGGACCTTGGAGGCCTTCTAGTCCAACCCCCTGCCTAGTTCGGAAACCCTATACCGTTCCAGACAAATGGCAATCCAACATCTTCTTAAAGACTTCCAGTGTTGGGGCATTCACAACTTCTGGAGGCAACTTCTGTTCCACTGATTAATTGTTCTCACTGTCAGGAAATTTCTCCTCAGTTCTAAGTTGCTTCTCTCCTTGATTAGTTTCCACCCATTGCTTCTTGTTCTACTCTCTGGTGCTTTTAGAGAATAGCTGGACTCCCTCTTCTTTGAGGCAACCCCTGAGATATTGGAAGATGCTGTCCTGTCTCCCCTAGTCCTCCTTTTCATTAGTCTAGAGCAGGGGTGTCCAAACTTGGGAACTTTAAGACTTGTGGACTTCAACTCCCAGAATAGCATAGCATAGCTGGCTGGGGAATTCTGGGAGTTGAAGTCCACAAGTCTTAAAGTTGCCAAGTTTGGACACCCCTGCTCTAGAGATACCTTATGTGTAGCCTATGTTAGGTAGCCAGGTTTAAATGCCATCAGTCACTTCTCCTGCCCGCTTTCGTCTCCTTCCTCACCCCGTGAGGTCTCCTTTCCCCTCCCTTTGGCTTCTGTCAAAACGATTCTGCCGTTTTTCGTGACAAAAGATGGAAGTGGTTTTTTTTAACCATTACCGCCGCCTTGTTTGCACTTCCCGGCTTAAGCCAACAATTGTGAGGTTTCCTGTTGGCCCCTATCACACTCTCAAAGGAGTCCGGTCTGTGTAGCTGCGGAGATGAGGGAAGCTTAGCATCCAGCCCAGCTCTCTGCAGCCACCAAAAAGTGGCAAGAAATGCGGAAAGGGTGTGTGTGTGTTATATTTGCACTTTTGTGCATCTTGTTTTGAAATCAGAAGCTTAATTTTAAAAAAAATAATAAGAAAAATTGCTGGTGTTCTACCCCTGAATTGGAGCTAATGTTTCCTGCACCTCGAAGCTGCTGGAATCTATTGATCCGTGGCTGTCTTTGGAAAGCTTTTCAGCAAGAGCTTTCTTGCTTTTCGTGAAATGTGCATTTATTTCTCGAATGAAATGCAGGCGTTTTAAATTGAATACCATTTATTAAATGCAATGCTATTTATTTATTAAATGGCAGGCCTTCGCCGTGAAAAAGGGAGCTGTTGATGGATCACTGAACGTTGGGGAAATCAAGCGATCTCCGATATTGATCTGCAGGAAGCAATGATCCACCTGCAGAAAGTTCCAGAAAAATCTGAACTGTGGTACTAATCCCTGTGCCCTAAAAAAGGGACAACTGGTTAGAAAATGGCATTTTTACATCCTCAAAAGGATGGCCACAAATCTGATGTGAAAACAACAAAGGTCGCGAAAGGTTGGAAAAAAAAAAAACCCAATCTACGATACCGATAGAATATTTGTAGTTTAGGGATTGAATGGTGGCATCCTCAGTTCTCTGGGCTTCGTTGGTTCTTGCAGACGTTTCGCGACCCAACTAGGTAACATCATCAGTTCTGGAAGGGAGTGGGGTTTGTGGAGAGCAAGAGGAGGATAAGGGGAGGAGGGGCAAAGAGAACTGTGGGATCCTATGTGCTCTCTCAGCTTGATTGTTTTCTTGCAGATGTTTCATGAACTGTCTAGGTAACATCAATGCAGAGAAGCTAAGGAAGGAGGCTTCTAGCACTGATCATGTTACCTAGTCAGGTCATGAGACGTCTGCATGGAAACAACCAAACTCAGAGCATCAAGGACCCCACAGTCCTTCTCCTCCTCCTCTCCACAAACCTCACTCCCTTCTAGCACTGATGATGTGATCTAGTGGGGTCATGAAACGTCCTCAAGAAAACCATCAAGCTCAGAGAGCACCAAGGACTCCTCCTCCTCCTTCTTCTTTTTCTCCTCCTCCTCTTCTCTCCTTTTTCTCCCGCTCCTTCCCCCCTCCTCTTCTTTTCCTTCTCCTCTTCCTCCCCCTCCTCTTCTTCTCCTTCTCCTTTTTCTCCTCCTCCTCCTTTTTCTCCTCCTTTTTCGCCTATCCTTTTTCTCCTCCTCCTCTTCTCCTTCTCCTTTTTCTCCTCCTCTCCTCCTCCTCCTCTTCTTCTTTTTCTCCTCTTCTTCTTCCTTCTCCTCCTCCTTCTTTTTCTCCTCCTCCTCCCCTTCTTCTTCTCCTTCTTTTTCTCCTCTTCTTCGTTTTCTCTTCTCCTTCTCCTTTTTCTACTCCTCCTCCTCTTCTCCCTCCTCCTCCTCTTCTTCTCATTCTCCTCTCCTCCCTCCTCCTCTTCTCCGTCTTCTCTTCCCCACTCTCCTTCTTCTTCTTCTCCTCCTTCTCTTCCTCCTCCTCATGATATCATCATCAAACATCCGCAAGGAAACAAGCAAAGTTCAGACAACACTCCTCCTCCCAAACTCAAACTCCTCTCCACACACCCACTCTCTTTTAGCACTGATGATATTACCAAGTCGGGTCACGAAACGTCTGCAAGGAAACCCCCAAGCTCCGAGAGCACGAAGGTCCCCACCATTCTACCTTAGAGGCATTCTCCTTTCACATCCCTTCTTTTAACCTTTCCCTGCGGCTGGTCCACTGTGGCCCTTTCCAAAACGGGACTTTTAGTGGATGAGGCCCGTCCGCTAATTCTCTCCCCCCCCCACCCTCTTGGCAGATGAGATCCGCACCGGGACCTACCACTCCCTGTTCCACCCGGAGCAGCTGATCAGCGGCAAAGAAGACGCTGCTAACAATTACGCCCGAGGCCACTACACCATCGGCAAAGAAATCATCGACACCGTCCTGGGCAGGATTCGCAAAATGGCAAGTCACTCTCTCGTTTCCCCCCCCACCCCCTTAACGACTGCAATCGGAAGCTTTTGTAGGGTGAAATCCCCAAAATTCAAGTTGCGTACGTCTTCGCTGGCATGGTGGAACGTGGACTTCAACTCCCAGAATTCACCACCACCACACACACACACACCCAATCTTGAGACCCATGCTCCACAGGGAGAGAAAGGCCATAATATGGGCCAAAAGTCTTTTAACAACGGTCTCGCTTAGCAACCAAAATTTGGAGCTCATTGCGGCCGAGCACTGCAAGTGGGCAAGCTTGGAAATATGCTCTGCCGGCCAAAACGGGCCACAGGAGTAGGCGTATATTTTTGGCCGGCAGACTCCACACGAGGGCCTTCTAGGGCTCCTACATGCCCCGTTTTTGGCCGTCTGGAGTCTGGGGAGTACTATGGAAAGAAAGAAGGGGAAAAGTGCATCTTGAGCCAGGGTCAAACGCCCACCATGACCAGGCCCACCCCCAGCCACCCCCAGTTCACCCTGTTCTGACCGAGGCTTCCCAAGAGCCTGAAGCCAACTCCTGGTCCCAACAAAAACCCCTTGTATTAATTGACTGTGAATTCTGCTCCTTCACCTCCAGCAAAGTCTTTCAAAGGAGGATTTACAGTCACAGACCTTCTCTGGCTTGGAGAGCTGCCAGGCGGATATCTGCAAATCTTGGCAAGGAGTCTCGGAGAGTCAGGAACCAATTAAGTGAACTAATGGTCTCCTGCAAACTCCCCTTTCTCCCCTCTTTTATTCCCTCTGGGAGGGGCCATTCATCGTCCCCCACTCCCAAGTCCACCCCTGTTCTTTAGTGGCAATGGTTCTCAACCTGTGGCCCGTGGGCCTCTGGAGAGTGTGGGGGAGGAGGAAGCAATGTCATCACAGGGGGTTTGCAAAGGCTTGAAGAAATGTTATGAGTTAAATCTTGAGTTAAATCTTGGAACAGATTCAACTGTCAGGAACAGATCTGCACCCTCATGAACTGAATTAATGGCCTCCTGCAAACTCCACTCCCCTTTATTCCCTGTGGGAGGGGCCATTCAACGTCCACTTGTGCCGTTCTACTGAGTCGGCCCGTGTTCCTTAGCGGTTCCCTTCTTGTGGCAGCTCTGCGCATGCGCTCATCGGGAACAGGCTCCAGCTGTTCTTCTGCCTCACTGATGTCTGACTCTGAAGGCAGCTGATAACTGTCGGACGGCCCTGGCTGCCTCTCTGCTTCCGACACAGAGTTCTCCTCAGAGCCTCCTCCAGACTGGCCCAGGTTTCTCCCCAAACTCCTCGGGCTACAACACACCCCAGCCCTCTGAGGTCAAACATAACCCTCATGCGGCCCTCAATGAAATCGAGTTTGACACCCCTGGCCTAGATTTTCTTCAGATGGCAGCAATAACCCCATTTTCTCTCGCCAACACAGGCGGACCAGTGCAGCGGCCTTCAAGGTTTCCTGGTCTTCCACAGCTTTGGCGGTGGCACCGGCTCCGGCTTCACGTCTCTCCTGATGGAACGGCTCTCGGTCGAATACAGCAAGAAGTCCAAGCTGGAATTCTCAGTGTATCCGGCCCCTCAGGTCTCCACCGCCGTGGTGGAGCCCTACAACTCCATCCTGACCACTCACACCACCCTGGAGCACTCGGACTGTTCCTTCATGGTGGACAACGAAGCCATCTACGACATTTGCACCCGCAACCTCGACATCGAGCGTCCAACCTACACCAATCTCAACCGTCTGATCGGGCAGATCGTCTCCTCCGTCACGGCTTCGCTGAGATTTAACGGGGCTCTGAATGTCGACCTGATCGAATTCCAGACCAACCTGGTGCCGTACCCCCGCATCCACTTCCCCTTGACCACCTACGCCCCCATCATCTCGGCCGAGAAAGCCTACCACGAGCAGCTCTCGGTGCCGGAGATCACTAACGCCTGCTTTGAGTTCTCCAACCAGATGGTGAAGTGTGACCCGCGACGGGGCAAGTACATGGCGTGTTGCCTCTTGTACCGGGGAGACGTGGTGCCGAAGGACGTCAACGCAGCCATCGCGGCGATCAAAACCCGGAGGTCCATCCAGTTTGTCGACTGGTGCCCAACCGGCTTCAAAGTGGGCATCAACTACCAGCCGCCCACCGTGGTGCCCGGGGGAGACCTGGCTAAGGTGCAGAGGGCCGTCTGCATGCTCAGCAACACCACGGCGATCGCGGAGGCCTGGGCCCGTCTGGACCACAAGTTCGACCTCATGTACGCCAAGCGGGCTTTCGTCCACTGGTATGTGGGCGAGGGCATGGAGGAAGGGGAGTTCGCGGAAGCCCGAGAAGACCTGGCGGCATTGGAGAAGGATTACGAAGAAGTCGGGCGAGATTATGCCGACGGGGAGGAAGAGGAGGCAGAGGAAGATTTTTAAAACCCAAAAATGTGGGTGTAACCAAGAAAATTACCACCCCGCCGAAAATATCCCTTCAGTTAGCATCGGGATTCTCCTGCCGTGTTTTCGTATGTTTAAATTTACGATTTTAAATCTTCTATTCTTCAAGGACTATAGAACACTTTGTACTTGGCTAGAAATCACCCCCTCTGTATCCTTTAATAAAAAATTCTTCCTAGTTAGAGTGATAAAAATAAAATTAACGCTCGAGTGAGGATTGGGGAATTTTCAGGATTGACAAAAGGCATTACGTAGGGCTGTTGTAAATCGTTTTCTGCACTGCTTGAACAATTGTGTGTGTGTGTGGGGGGGAAATCCCTCGATATTATTATGAGATGCATTAATCCGCTTCTTTGTACTTCATTAAAAAGTTGAAATAGCAAAGGCGCTTGGACTGATCTGGAGCTTTGCAGTGTTTTGCAGCCCCTCCCTAAACGCTTTACAGAGTCAGCCTATTGTCCTGAACAATCTGCTTCCTCGTTTGACCGACTTTGGAAAGATGGAAGGCGGAGTCAACCTTGAGCCAGTCAGGATCGAACTGCTGGCAGTTGGCAGGGTTTGCCTGCAGTACTGCATTCTCACCACTGGTTCACCCATGACTCTTTTTGGAGGAGGAGGAGGAGGGGTTTTTTCCGATGTAGCAATGGGGTCTTCCAGATTCTGACAAGGGTGATGCTTTGCCCCACAGAAAGATGAAACGGTTCCTCTGCGGATCCCGTACTCATCCTATTTTCCCCTTTAACAGTTTCGGGTACAACTGGTCCTTAACCATTTGAAGTCACTAAATGAACTCTCAGAATTCCCCAGCCGGCATGCTTTAAGATGAGTGGACTTCAACTCCCAGAATTCTTTAGTCAGCAAGTGTTAAGAATGGTGGACTTCCACTCCCAGAATTCCCCAGCCAGCCATGCTTTAAGATGGGTGGATTTCAATTCCCAGAATTCCCCAGTCAGCATGCTTTAAGACGGGTCCACTTCCACTCCCAGAATTCCCCAGCTGGCATGCTTTAAGATGGGTGGACTTCCAACTCCCAGAATTCCCCAGCCAGCTATACTGGACTTCAACTCCCAGAATTCCCCAGCCAGCTATACTGGACTTCAACTCCCAGAATTCTTCAGCCTGCTATACTGGACTTCAATTCCCAGAATTCCCCAGCCAGCATGCATTAAGAAAAGTGGGCTTCAATTCCCAGAATTCTTTAGTCAGCAAGTGTTAAGAATGGTGGACTTCCACTCCCAGAATTCCCCAGCCGGCATGCTTTAAGATGGGTGGACTTCAATTCCCAGAATTCCCGAGTCAGCATGCTTTAAGCCTTGTGGACTTCAACTCCCAGAATTCCCCAGCTGGCATGCTTTAAGATAGGTGGACTTCAACTCCCAGAATTCCCCAGCTAGCTATGCTGACTAAGGAACTCTGGGAGTTGAAGTCCATACATCAATGTTTCTAAGTTTGAGAAATCCTGGTAATAAACCAAAGGCCACCTGTAGGGGGTGTCTATGGCTCCTCCCGAACAAGTCGCCGAATCCACCGCGCTCCTTTAGGGCGAGGAGGCGTGGAAAAAAGTGGGCGGGGCTCATGCAAATCGGAAAAACGAGACGCACGTGTGACGTTACCAGGGAGGCCGTTCCCACCGCTTGAGCGTCATCCCCGCGAGCCGCTGACGTCGCCGAAGGTTGGCCGGGCGGCGACCGGTGAACGAGGCGGGATTTCCTGTCCGCGGGCCGAGCGGGGGAAGCCGAAGCGAGCGGCGGGGGAGCCAACCGGCCGCTGCCGTCGCCATGATCAAGAAGTTCGACAAGAAAGATGAGGAGTCCGGTAGGAGCTTCCACTCCCTGCTGCGATTCAACTCGAAGCGGTTGCTGGGCAGACTTAAAGTGCTCCTTCCCTCCTCAGGGGCCGTCAGCCCCGTTGTTCACCGAGAGACCTATTGGCTCAGCCTTCTGGGGGCGTGGCCCATGCATCCCCTTCTGAGAGGCTCGAAGCAGTTAGTTGAGCGTGGTGGGCGGGGCCAGGGAAGGCGGGGCCAGGGAAGCAGTGGAAAAAGGAGGCTGTTCCCGCTTAGCAATCTTCCCCCCTCCGCTTTGCCTGGCATAAACCCAGCTTTGCTTTGCACGTCTGGACGGAGCTGTTTTTGGGGGGAACCATGCAAAGCGGGTCAGCAGATTGGGCCCTCTGGGTCAAAGGGCTCCTGGGGGCCCCTGGGCTGAGCGTTCCCTATGTTGCCTCTGTGCGTTTCTCAGGTGTGTTACTTAGCAACCAGCAATGATACCCCCCTCCCCAAATAGATGGGGTAGGCAGGTTACAGGTGTGTCTCTCTGGGGAAGGGGCGGGGCTGGGGGGTGGATGGGCGGGGTGAATGGACTCACCACTCAAGGCTGGTTGCCTTTTGGGGGAGGGGTGCACATGGAGGGAAAAGCTCAGGATTTAAATCCTAGGGGTGGAAGGGACCTTGGAGGTCATCTAGTCCAACCCCCCTTATACAGGTGATCCCCAATCATGGAATCTTGGAGATGGGTAGATTTCAACTCCTAGAATTCATGGGGTCCTCGGGAAGCCTTATACAAGCGGCCCTCAACTTACAATGGCTCATTTAGTGACCGTTCAAAATTACGATGGCCTCGGGAAGGAAGAGATTTAAGACCATTGTTTCACACTTGCGACCGTTGCAGCATCCCCACGGTCACGTTTGGAGGTTTGACGACTAGTTCTTATTTATGACGGTTGCAGTGTCCCAAGGTCATATGATTCCACTTTTGCGTCCTGACCGGCGAAGTCAGTGGGGGGGGAGGACAGACTCACTTCACGTCTGCAGTGATTCGCTTAACGACTGCGGCAAACAACGGTTGTAAAAGGGGAGAAAACTCAAAAGAAATTTTTCACAGAGCCACATAAATGTTGGGCTAAACTGTGGTTGTAAGTCGAGGACTACCTGTACCAAAGACATCCCAACCTGGCAAATTTGAGACCGGTGGACTTCAACTCCCAGAATTCCTCAGCCAGCCACGAATGAATGACTAGGCGTGTCCAATTTACTTTAAGAACTGTGCACTTTAACTCCCATGAGCGGCTGGCTGGGGAATTCTGGGAATTGAAGTCCAGTGGTCTTACAGGGCCCAAGGTTAGATACCCTTGCCTTATGCAATCCTGGTTAAATGGTGGTTTATTTTCAAAACCCTCCAGCAATGGAGCATTCCCAACTCTGGGAAGCAATCTGTTCCATTAATTCTCACAGACAGGAAGTTTCTCCTTAATTCCAGGTTGAATCTCTCTCTAATGAGCTTCTACCCTACTACCCATTTACTCCTTGTCCTGTTTCCAGGTGCCTTGGAAGACTTTTTCACTTTTTTCTCAGACATGGCAACTTCAAGATGGGTGGACTTCAACTCCTAGAATTCCCCATGGATCGGAGGCGTGCCTTTATGGACCATAATTTCCTGGCAGTGACATGCAGATCTATACCATTCATCGGCTAGCCATTGAGTCTCAATACACGCCGGCTGGGGAATTCTGGAAGTTGGAAGTCCACCCATCTTCAAGCAGTTGAAATGGAGAACCATTGCCATAGGCACCGCTTGAATGCAATGGCATTCAACTTCCTGTTGCGTTTCTCCTGCTGCGTAAAACTCCCGTGTTTATACATTGCACAATCTCTGTTATAAAGACTCTACTTTGATTGATTAGCAACCACGTATCTGTCCTCAACCTGGCCCTTTAGGCCTTTTGGGTGCGACAACCATGAAGAATGAGGATTACACGTACTTTGCAGTTCAGAAGTTTTATTACTCATGTCTACCCACAAGGATAACCAACAGTCAGCACTACATTGGCTCGGGATAAAAGTCAATGTAATTCAAAGGGAATTGGGCTTGGTGCCTTTGTGACAACGTAAGGATTCCAGCCTGATTCCTCTCTTGACTCCACCCCAAGGCTCTGCTTTTTCTTCTCCTGCAAGATCTTCCATGTCTGAGCAAAGGCAGACCTTCTCTAGCCCAGCCCCTTCCCCAAAGAAAGCTTCTGACTCTTGGATTAAAGGAGACGGACTGCACCCCCCCCCCCCCCCCAAGATAGCCTCCCTGGCTCAGATTAGACTTGAACGCCCATCTTCTCAATCTTAAGTCAAAACTGAACTACAAATGCAGGTCTGAAAGGGGATTTTTTCAAGAGGCAACTGGACTTTCTGGGTTTTTTGTAAGACATTTCACTGTTCATCCAAGCACCTTCCTCAGTTCTGACTGGATGGTGGAGGATGGAAGGATTGAGACTCCTTGCAGACAGCTGCTCATTTGCATCCTTTTTTAGAAAGTCGTTGAGGCCACTTGGAGGTTTTATCTGTGTCCTCAGGGTCACCTGAGTGGTGCAAATGGGGGTGGAGCCTTCTTGAAACGGCTGAAAGGACCGTGTTGTAAACTGGAGATAGACAACTGTTGAGGGGGAGCTGTTTAATTTTGACCTAGATGGCCTCCTTGACCCCCCTTTCAAATCATTGGGCCTCTCTGTCCAGAATGTGGACTTTGCTGCGTGTAAAAAGAGTGGCTTTTGACTTTGAAATGCAGATGGACTGCTGAATCTTGTCCCAATGGGTTTGTTCTCCGATGTTGCGCCATGTGTTCCTGATTCCGTGGTTGGTGGCTTGTTTGTTTTTTTACAAATGAGGGCCCCCAGGTTTAGAGACCACCCACACCTATCTTACCTCCAAGTGTTTGGTGTCACAAGGTCCTTGCATGGCAAACATTGCCGGGTAACGTATTACCAAAACTCTCACCGTCATGACCGTTCATCAGGCGAAGCAGTGCGTCATAGGTGGTGATTTTGGAACCAAGGCATCTCCAGTGGGCTACTGTAGAGAGTGTGTCCAAAATCTGGGATCTCTCCTTCCCCAGGGAATGAAATTTGGGGGACCCGTGGCTGCTTCAGTGCTGCTGGTTGTTGCTTGCAGTCAACACGATCTTCATTTTCAACGTTCTGTGACAGTTTCCCAGCCACTCTCGCAATCCCTCATTCCCTCTGATACTTGTACAGGTAGTCCTCAACTTAGAAAAGCTCATTCAGAGACTGTTCAAAGTTACAACAGCCCTGAAAAAAAGTGACCTATGACCATTTTTCACACTTAGGACCGTTGTAGCATTCCCCCCCCCCATGGTCACATGATCAAAATTCGGATGCTTGGCAACTGGTTCATATTTATGATGTTTGTAGTGTCCTGAGATTATGTGATCATCATTTTGTAACTTTTTGTAACTTTCAATGGGGAAGCCAGATTCACTTAACTGCGTTATTCGAAGACCTCCAAGGTCCCTTCCAGCTCTGCCATTCTGTAGTTCAAGCCTTGGGAAGAAAAAAATCATGAGGCCAAGAAGGCCTGTTTTGCTTCACAGCCTCATGTACGACTCCTATTTCTTGCTCATTTTCACATTGCCAAGCAGCGTCCATTCCGTGGGGATGGTTCCCTTTGATGGGAGGGTCTCACCTGGCATTGCTGAAAGTATCTAAGGGAGCGTCGCAAATCCCTCTCGTTTGAAATGTCCAGGGCTCACGTCATGTACGCTTGTCTCCTTCAGGTAGCGGCTCGAATCCTTTCCAACATTTGGAAAAAAGCGCAATCCTCCAGGAGGTATGATGGAGCTTTCTTTGACTTTATTTTGTGTTGTTGATTCTGTCTCTATGACCATCCGTCTCTGGTTGGTGTGCAAACAGATCACTCTTTTTGTGTATAATTGCTCGTCTCCTTTGCTGAAGTGGTCAGCCTGTGGGACTGAGAAGGACCTTCTCTGTGGTGGCTCCCTCCCTATTATTTGAAGGAACTCACCCTCTCCTGGTGATTGGCCCAAGGTTACCTAGCTGCCATTAATGCCTAAGGAGCTGCTAGAACTCCCCATCTCCTAGTGATTGCCCAAAATCACCCAACCAACTTTTATGCCTAAGGCAGGACTAGTATAGGTAGTCCTCGACTTACAACAGTTCATTTAGTGAACATTCAAAGTTGCAACAGAACTGGAAAAAGTGACTTAGGACTGCTTTTCACTCTTACGACCATCACAGCATCCCCATGGTCACGTGACCAAAATTCGGATGCTTGACAACTAGCTCCTATTTACGACGGTCGCAGCATCTCGGTGTCACACAATCCCCTTTTGCGACCTTGCGAAGTCCGTGGGGAAGTCGGATTCGCTTAACAACTGTGTTAACTTAATAACTGGAAGGATTCACTTAACAACTGTGGCAACAAAGGTGGTAAAACTCACTGAACAAATTTTCACTTAGCAACAGAACATTTGGGCGTTCAATTGTGGCCGTAAGGCAAGGACTACCTGCACTCACAGTCTCCTGCTTTCTAGTTTGGTGCCTTTACCACTAGACACAACTAGAGCAGTCTTCTTTTTGACAAGTTAAACATACTCAGTTCCTTTAACTACTTCTCAGTGGACGTCACATTGTCTCCCCTGACCATCAAGGCTCGGGGTGCCAAACTCAATTTCTTGACATCACTTGTGTTGGGGGTGCCTGTGGTGGCCTAAGCACTCTGTCAGTGAAAACGGGCTCCCGAGCTCCATTTTTGGCTACAGCTTCCTGCTGCAACCCTCTGCCAGTAAAAGCTCCGTTTTCGGCTACCGCGTCCTCCTGTAACCCTCAGCCAGTGAAAACGGAGCTGGGGAGTGCCATTTCCGCTGACAGAAGCACCACGGGCCATTCCTTCACTGTTTCCAGGGTGGCCTCTTGGGCCAGATCTAAATTCCCTTGCAGTCCAGATCTGGGCCCCGAGCCTTGAGTTTGACACCCCTGATCTAGTGCAACCCTCCCAAAAATAAGTCATTGAGAGTCGGGAGTTTTTAAAACCTACGTAAACAGAATTGAAAATATAATATAGAATATTCTTTTATTGGCCAAGTGTGATTGGACACACAAGGAATTTGCCTCCGCTGCAGGATTTCTCAGTGGACCAACGACAAAGTGATGAACCATTAGATATAAACAACAAGGTGATAATAATGAGTAATGGAAATTATGATGCTTAACACAGAGTCCAGCTCGACGTCACTCGTGTTGGGGCACCTGTGGAGCCTCATGCGCTCTGCCAGTGAAAATGGGCTCCCGACCTCTGCTTTTTGGTGGCAGGAGGCCGTCGCAGCTGAAAATGGAGCCTGCGGGAACCGCGCACAGCCCTCCCAATCTCCGTTTTCGCTGGCAGAGGCACCGCGGACCAGGTTTATTCACTGTTTTCAGGGTTACACCACGGGCCGGATATGGCCCGCGGGCCTTGAGTTTGATACCCCTGATCTAGACTGCCCTTCTGTGAACGCCAGCGTATCGACGGCCATTTCAAGGACTGGGGTCCAGACTTGGACCCAGAGTCCCACGAGAAACATCAGCAAGTAGGGACCCGGTCTTCCCGGAGTCTGACTCTACGTTCCTGTAGCGTTTCCTGTAGCAATGTGAAGTCCTGGATTGGTCTCTTTCCCTCCCCAGGCTCGTATTTTCAACGAGACGCCCATCAACCCACGAAGATGTCTGCACATCCTGACCAAGATCCTTTACTTGCTGAACCAGGTAAATGCAATGCCAGGCTTCCAAATAGCATCCAAAAGTAAATCAAGAGTCCGAGGCAAAGTATTGCTCAAAGTTCCAATTGATGAAGAGAGCCATGTTGGCACATCTGGGAAAACCCAAATTGGAAAGCTTCCTGGTTTTCCCTACCCAGTTGAAAGTTCATGATTTTGCCCCCACACCCACAAGTCCATCCCACGATCCAATCTCCCACTGCCAGGCTGGCAGTTGCCCCATGCTAGAAACTTTCATACCTAAGGTGGGACTAGAATTCCCCTGTTGCCTGGTGATTGGCCCAATATTATCCAGTCGGCTTTAATGCCTAAGGTGGGACTAGAACTCCCAATCACCTGGTGATTGGCCCAAAGTCACACAACCAGTTTTAAGGCCTAAGGGGGGGGACTCGAACTCCTTGTCGCCCGGTTGGCAACCACATCTATATTTTTCTCCCCGTGAAACACCCGCCTAGACAACAGTTCCATTAAATCAATAGGCAGTGAAATAGATCCAAGGTCGTCTTTACCTTTGGATTAATATTCTTGATGTTTGATGTGCATCTCCTTAGCACGGTGCTCCCTGCTGCATCCCAAAAGCTGATGTGAAATTAACTGGGTCTGTTTTGGTTTCCTTTGTGGGGCGGTCCCATTATTCGAGACCAGGAGAATTGACAATTGAGCCTAGCAGTTGAAGGAGCATTGCCTTGGCCTAAAGCAGTGGTTCTCAACCTGTGGGTCGGGACCCCTTTGGGGGTCGAACGACCCTTTCACAGGGGTCGCCTAAGACCATCCGAAAACACATTTTTTCGATGGTCTTAGGAACCGAGACACTAATTTTATAGTTGGGGGTCACCACAACAGGAGGAACCGTATTAAAGGGTCGCGGCATTGGGAAGGTTGAGAACCGCTGGCCTAAAGTGTCCGCTGATTGCTTCTCTCTCTTAGGGTGAGCATTTCGGGACGACGGAAGCCACCGAAGCCTTCTTCGCGATGACCAGATTATTCCAGTCCAACGATGTGAGTCCTTTCTTCAATGATTGATCCTTGGTTTCCTGTTCCTGTGTCGGCGACCGCTGGCAGCGTCCTTAGGGGTGTCCTCTGGTGGGTCGCTCCCGGCATTACGGCCATTTCGGTGCGTGCGCATTTGCACAGAAAATAGGTCTGCGCATGCGCAAAATGTTTTAAAAGGGAGGGAAATTTAAGCTGTGCAATTACACTTGGCCCTGGCCCCCTCTCTGCTTCCGACACAGAAATCAAGATGGCGGCCCCATCGGAGAACCGCTTTGGGGGCGTGGCAGGCCTCCGTCGCTGCCATTCCCAGAGACCCAGGCCGCCAAACCACTACTGGTTCAGGCGAACCAGTCCAAACTGGTAGGAACCCACCTCTGGGTGTCCTTCCTTGAAAGCAGGGGGGGTCTCAAAACATCAGGTGACCATTTTAAGACTTGTGGACTTCAACTCCCAGAATTCTGGGAAATGAAGTCCATAAGTCTGTTTCTTTTCTATTTTACTGTGTAAACATTATATTCAGAGAATAATAATTCAGAGAATAAAATACAAAAGCAAATAGTAGGATACAGAATGGAAGGGAAGGGGAAAAGAGTGAGGAAGAGAGGGGGGAAATTAACAAAAAAAAAGTGCGTTGACTTCCGACTCCCTCTGTCGCAGTAGAATGAGATAGTCACATCCAACTTCCACTTTTTACTTTTCCATAATAGGATAAACTAGCCATTTCCGTAACGACAAATCAGTAAAACCCAAAATCAAAGTTTCTTCTCCCCGCCCCCCCCCCCACCTCAAGCACAAAGTCCAGAAGTGGTTTCCAAGCATAAAGAAAACACTTATGTTCTTAGAACAAAATGGTCAATGTAGCTATCTCT
The DNA here is from genome assembly GCF_964273705.1 of Natrix helvetica. Lineage (NCBI taxonomy): Eukaryota > Metazoa > Chordata > Lepidosauria > Squamata > Natricidae > Natrix > Natrix helvetica. The sequence continues at coordinate 2,728,372 of NC_138553.1, read as the reverse complement.
GCCAACTCCCATCAGCTTCTGTAGCCATTCATCCATGGTGGGAAGAAGTCCACGAGTCTTAAAGTGGCCAAGGTTGGGGGGACACACGCAACCCTAGAGAGGACCACGGTGATAAAACAGCAGTAGGTCAGCAACCTCTTGGAAAATTCAACTTTAATTGTGGTCTTCCCGCAGCAAACCTTAAGGAGAATGTGTTACCTGACCATCAAAGAGATGGCCAACATCTCAGAAGACGTCATCATCGTCACCAGCAGGTATCTGGTTTGGATTCTGAGGCTAGAAGCATTGATATCTCAGGTGGGGTAGGATGGGATGAGAATTAGAAGAGAAGTTAGAATGGAGCGGAGCGGAAGGGAAGGGAAGGAAGAGGAGAAGAAAGGAGAATAGAAAATAGGATAGAGAAGAGAAGAAGGAATTGAATAGAAGGAAATAGAAGAGAATAGAGAGAGTAGAAGAGAAGAGAATAAGGAATAGAAGAGAATAGAAGAGAAAAGAGAAGAGAATAATAAAATATAGAATAGAAAAGAGAAGAGAAGACAAGAGAAGAGAAAAAGAATAGAAAGAATAGAACAGAAAAGAAGAGAAAGAGTAAAATAAGGAATAGAAAAGATATTAGAAAAGAGAATAAAAGAGAAGAGAAAGAATAGAATCGAATAGAAAATAGAATAGAATGGAAAGAATAGAAAAGAGAATAGAATAGGAAAAAAATAATAGAATGTAGACTAGAATAGACAAGACAGAGTTGGAAGTGACCTTGGAGGTCTTCTAGTCCACCCCCCTGCTCAGGCAGGAAACCCTATCCCACAGGTGTCAAACTCGCGTTGTCATGACGGCGTCACATGACATTTTGCAACTCCCCCCCCCCTTCGCTAAACCGCAGGCCAGGAGTTTGCCATCCCTGCCCTAGAGCACTTCAGGCCAACGGTTATCCTATCTCTTCTTAGAAACTTACAGTGTTGGAGCATTCACAGACCTCTGGAGGCCTGGGGTGAAGAATCTAGGAAGGCTGACTCTCTTTGCCACCCAGAAGCCTATAGATCACTTTCCGGAATCCGTTCGGTCACCATGGGGTTGTCTTCTGCAGGTTGAAACAAGCCTGTTTTTCGCATTCAGCGTCTCCTGGAGAACCAATTATCCTGCCTAAGGCAGATTGCAGTCCCAGCTCGGTCTCCTGGGCACCCTTTAAAAATCTAAGCAGACACATTTATCCTGGGAAAGCAACGTTTTCCCCTATTTTAATATTTTAATTAAACTAACAGAACATTTACAAAATAAAACACAGTGCTGAGAGATACTTTGATGCAGCGGATAACGCATCAGACTAGATCAGTAACGGCGAACCTTTTTCCCATCGCGTTCCAAAAGTGGGGGGAGCACAGTGGGGTGTGCGGGCATGCCCACACCCATAATTCTATGCGGAGATCCCTGCGCACATGCACATATGACACAACACCCCTCCCGCTTTTAGCACGTGATGGACCCGTTTTTCATCTTCCCCAGGCTCCAGAGGCTTTCTAGGAGCCTGGGGAGGGTGAAAACAGCCCCTGGAGGCCCTCCGGAGGCTTTAGGAGCTTCCCTGAAGGTTCCGGAGTGCAAAAATGGGCCTATGGGCAAACTGGAAGTTCAGGAACGGATTTCTGGTTTGGCCATTTTTCGCGCTCCGGTGGGCGAAAAACGGGCCTATGTGAAAAGTGGAAGTCACTTCTGGTTTAGCCATAGTGCCGTTTTTTGCACTCCGGAGGCTTCAGGGATGCCTCCTGAAGGCTCCGGAGGGGGAAAAACGGGCCTATGGGCAAACTGGACGTTTGGGAATGAACTTCCGATTTGGCCGTAGTGCTGTTTTTCGTGCTCCGGAGGCTTCAGGGAAGCAGCCTGAAGGCTACGGAGTGCAAAAAATGGGCCTATGGGCAAACCAGTAGTTTGAGAATGGACTTCCAGTTTGGCTGTTTTTCGCGCTCTGGAGGGCAAAAAGCGGGCCTACGTGAAAACTGGAAGTCACTTCCGGTTTGGCTGTAGTGCCGTTTTTCACACTCCGGAGGCTTGAGGGAAGCCTCCTGAAGGCTCCGGAGGGCGAAAAACGGGCCTACGTGAAATTCGGAAGTGACTTCCAGTTTGCCCATAGGGACATTTTTCGTGCTCCGGAGGGCAAAAAACAGCCTTAAAAGAAGGCTGAAGTTAGCTGGCCAGCGTGCGCAAGCGCGCTGAAGCTGACAGGGCAATGCCTCATGTTCGCCATCATGGGACTAGATAGTGGAGGGCTGTGAGTTCTAGTTCTGCTTTAGGCGTGAAAGCTGGCTGGCACCACAGGCCAGATCTAAGCACCCCTTGGGCCAGATGCAGTCTATGGGCCTTGAGTTTGACACCCCTCAAAGTGTAGAATAACGATTGCGATGGCTCTCAGAATTCACCAAATAGGTCAAAAATCTCCTGGCCGCACTTGGTACCAGCTGGAGCTTCTGAGCTGTCTTCAAGGGCTTCCCCAGGCAGGACTCATGGCAGCTGTCTACCTCCGAGACAGCTAAAGTTGGGATGGCTGAACTCCAACCCTCCTGGCATCTATGTTAAGGCGAGCCTTCTCTTCTGTGTCCTAGCCTAACTAAAGATATGACGGGGAAAGAAGACGTTTACCGAGGACCGGCGATTCGAGCCCTGTGTCGGATCACGGATGTGAGTATGAAAATTTTCCAGTTGTGAAAACGAGGAATGTGTTGGTTCACGGATGAGATTTTGAACCCCGGCTGAATGCCGTGTGTGTGTTATCTGGAGATCTTAAACCCCCCCCCCCTTCAGTGTTTTTGACAGGTAGTCCTCGACTTATGACTGCAGTCGACTACGGCTGTGAGCCATGATCGTAAAGCAGGCCATCGTGTGACCGATCTGATTGTCTAACCTTGTGTTGGCTTAGTTGTTAATCGAATCCCCCTGGCCGTTAAGCGAATTGGTGGCCATTAAGCAAACACCTTTATTTTCCATGGGGCGAAAAAAGCCAGAAGTGCAGTTTCCCCAAAAATGTCATAAATTGTCATTGTGGGACCGCAAACCTTTTATTTGTGTGTGTGTGTGTGTGGACAGTTGCTGACTGCAAAGAAGGAGGTCAGTCAGAACTTCATAACTGGCCTCTAAAGTACCTTTTCTGGGGTCTGTTGTAACTTTGAATGGTTGCTAAGCAACCAGTCGTAAGTCGAGGACTACTTGTTGACTAATGGGTATTTTTGGCAAGCTTAAAAATCTTGACCAAACCAGCATCTTCTGGAGGTGTGGAATCTTTTAGCTAAAAGATTAATTAATTAATTAATTAATTTGACACTTTTTTGCTAGTTTTTATTGTTTTAAATGTGGTTTTATATTCTGTATGCCGCCTTGAGTCATCATGGGTGGCAATATAAATTCAATAAATAAACAAACAAACAAATAAATAAAAGTAAGTCAGAAGCCTTTTAAGAACACCAGCAGCCGTTAAATAATTATGTTGATTATATATAAAACTTGAAATTTGAAACTTGAAGATTCATATTGTTAATAGAAAATAGATGGAAAAGAAATGATAAATCATTTATTTTTAAAGAGAAAGAAAAATTATATTGTTTGTACATGTTAAAAACTAGAAATTGGAAAATAGGAGAAGAAAAGTAATAGGGCTAAAATTGGAAATAATGGAAATATAATGTAAAATGAATTATGTCTTTTGGTGGGAAGGTTAATGGGGGAATTCGGACAACACTCTGTTCACAAAAGAATTTTTATTATGTAACAAAAATAAATAAAAAGAACACCAGCAGCCATGGAATCATCAATAAATACAGACATAATTTCTATTTATTCTAAATGTAAATAAATCATAGTCCCTAAATGGTTGGAAGGGACCATAATTGTTGTCTAATTCAATATTTCTCAACCTTGTTTTTTTTAAGATGGGTAGACTTCATCTCCCAGAATTCCCTAGCCAGCATGACCAGCTGGGGAATTCTGGGAGTTGAAGTCCACCCATCTTAAGATGGCTAAAGTTGGGAAACTGTTGTGGCCCGTTGGACACCGGCCCCTCCAGCAGCCGAATCAGAGGAGGAGGAGGAGACGTGGGAGTCAGGGTCAGCATCAAGGCAACCTGAGAGCTCCGAGGGGGAAGAGGGAATGGAGCTGGCAGAGAGAGAGAGAGAGAGAGAGAGAGAGAGAGAGAGAGAGAGAGGTGGAGTCTGGGCTGTCAATCAGCCCTCAGATAGAGAATCAACAGCCCCCAGGTCTGGAGGTGGCTGATGAGGAAGAGGAGGAACAGCTGGGTCCAGTGCCTGACACGTGGACTTTCAGAAGGCAGAGGAGAGGAGAACAGTGGAAGTCTATGGGCCGGTCCTCAGGACAGAAGAGCCACCGCTGCTAGCCAAGCCCCACCCGAGCTCTGGGGATCAAAGGCAGGGGGCGGAGATGAATAGATGTGGCAGAGGAGAGGAGAACAGTGGAAATCTATGGGCCGGTCCTTGGGACAGAAGAGCCACCGCTGCTAGCGAAGCTCCACTCTAGCTCTGGGGATCAAAGGCAGGGGGGCGGCGATGAATAGATGTGGCAGACAACTTCATCTCCCTGCCGGAGAGACTTGTCAGCCTGCGGTGAGAGAGAAACTTTTTGCCGGAGCTGGCGGCGCTTCTAATAAAGGAATCATTGCTTCAACTACAGAGGATTTGTCGTGTTGGGGGAGCTGAGCCAGAACGGAAATTGCTGGCTGAGGAATTCTGGGAATTGAAGTCCACAAATTGCCAAGTTTGGACTCCCCTGGTTTTAGAGGCTTGTTTCCGCCAATGCGAAGGACTAGAAACGTATCTTTTAAATCAAACGGCCAAAAAAAAGAATGCTCAGTTTCGTTTTTTGTGAGGTACCAAAGAGCCTCGAGTGAATGTAATTCCACCTTCGTTCATTTCTGGCCGGTGTGCCATTCGGAAGTTTTTCTCCTCTCCATTCTTCTTGCTTTCCCAGGGAACGATGCTGCAGGCCATCGAGCGATACATGAAGCAGGCCATTGTTGACAAGGTCCCCAGCGTGTCCAGTTCTGCCTTGGTGTCGTCCTTGGTAAGTGACGTCAAGGCCAGAGGCTCTCGCACCCGTGATCTGAATTCAAATTCTTGGCAAGCAGGCCTCTATCTCCGAGAAGCGAAATCCAACGAGGGAAGCGGGAACGCGTAATTAATTTAACAACCTCTTTTCCAGCACATGATGAAGGTCAATTACGATGTGGTCAAGAGGTGGATTAACGAAGCCCAGGAAGCTGCTTCCAGTGACAATGTCATGGTGCAGGTAGGGATCCTCCAGAGCAGGATGTGGGACCTGGGAAGCTTTCTGGACCCAGCCTGGAAGTTGGAACACGTTTGGAGGCCTCCCACCTTAGTCCACCTTCCCTCCCTTGAAGCCTTCCTAAGCAGTTAGAAGCAATTAGATTTATATACCGCTTCACAGCCCTTCACAGCCCTCTCTGAGTGGTTTACAGAATCACGGTCACCCCATTGACCCCAACAATCTGGGTCCTTGTTTTACCGACCTCAGAAGGACGGAAGGCCTGAGTCAACCTTGAGCTGGTCAGGATCGAACTCCAGACTGTGAGCAGAGTTAGCCTGCATTGCTGCACTCTAACCACTGGGCCATGGCAGCTCTTGGCTGTTGGTCTACAATGCCCATCAGTCTCAGTCAGCTCAACAGTGGCATGGGCTGTCATCAGGACGTCAGTAGGGGAGGAGTTGCGTTCAGACATTCTAGGTCAGTCCTCCCCAGGAGGCACGCATGAGAAGGTGCGACCTGTGTTGAGGGCTCCTTCAAACTTTCCCTGGCTTTGAGCCGACCCTGGTGTTCTGACTGAGGCTTCCCAAGATCATGAAGCCGACTCCTCGTCCCGATAAAACCTCTTTTATTTAGGTTCAAGGGAATTCCTCTCCAGCAAAGTCCCGGCAAGCAGTCTTTCAAGAGATTTCACAATTACAGGCCTTGATCAGGCTTGGAGAGCTGCCAGGCCGATATCTTCCAAACTCCAAGCTGTAGCAGCAATTCCTTGGCAAGAAGTCAGGAACTGATCTTCACCCTCATGCATTGAACTGATGGTCTCCTGCAAACTCCACTCCCCAGTAGCTCCTCTTTTATTTCCTCTGGGAGGGGTCATTCATCACCCACATGTGCCTTTACTCCCGAGTCAGCCCTTGTTCCTTAGCTGTTCCCTTCCCCTGGCAGCTCAGCGCATGAACACACTGGGAACAGGCTCCAGCTGTTCTTCTGCCTCACTGATGTCTGACTCCGAAGGCAGCTGATAAGTGGCATACGGCTCTGGCCCCCTCTCTGCCTCCAACGCAGACCCCTCCTCAGAGCCTTCCCCAGACTCCAGGACTGGCCCAGGTTCCTCCCCAACCTCCTCACTGTCCCAATCTGCTGCCAGATCCTCTGCTGGTGGGCCAGAACACTTTTCCCTGGCTTTGAGCAGACCCCGGTCACCTGTGCATGGGGGGAAAATCAATCCTTTTCCTTCTTTCTTTCGTCTGCAGTACCATGCCCTTGGTTTGCTCTACCACCTGAGAAAAAACGACCGCCTGGCCGTTTCCAAGATGCTGAACAAATTCACCAGATCCGGATTGAAGTCTCAGTTTGCCTACTGCATGCTGATCCGGATTGCCAGCCGGCTGCTGAAGGAGTCTGAGGAGGGGTAAAGAGATCTGGAGGGGCTCAGCAGGGGGTCCAGAAGAGCATCCCTGCACGACCCCTCCCCAGCTTCCCCAGGCTTTTCTGAAGGGCGAAAAACGGCCCCAAACGGCCAACCGGAAATGATCCGTTTGCGGCTTCCGGGGAGCCGGGGGGGGGGGCTGTTTCCACACTTCCCAGGCTTCAGGAAAGCCTCCGGAGCCTGGGGAGGGGTCGTGTGCGCATGTGCAGGTGGGCGGGGAGGATTGAATTGCCAGTGGTGGGTTACAACTCAGTACAGGAGTACCGGAGCCTGCCGGGAGCACCAGGTACCGTTGCTGTACGGTGCTCCAGAAGGCCCGCCCGCCCGCCCACACTCCTTACCGGTATTTGAGGTTTTCGGGGCTTCCGCACACGCCCACGGAGCTTATAGCGTCTGCGTGGCGCTCCGCTGACCAGATGGAGCGTCGCGGAGACTTTGCAGAGCGTCGCGGGCAGTACGTATGCATGGGTGCGCTGCGTGCATTTGTGCACATTCATGTATTGGATGCCCGGCCCCGTTGCACTGTACCGGTTGCACCGGGATCTGGAACCCACCGCTGGGGCATGTGTGCGTGCACAATTTTGGCACGCCATAAGAAAAAGGTTTGCCACCACTGAGCTAGGAGATTAATGGCAACCTCCCACGACCCGTAAAAGCAGCCGTATCTTCTCCCCGCAGGCACGACAACCCCCTCTTCGATTTCATCGAAAGCTGCCTGCGCAACAAACACGAGATGGTGATTTACGAGGCCGCCTCGGCCATCATCCACCTCCCCAATTGCACGGCCCGGGAACTGGCTCCGGCAGTCTCAGGTGAGTGCAACATGGGAATCTGTCCCTTCGTTTCAGACCTCGGAATCCCCGGTGGACGAGGCGACCCGCGGCCTCGGAAAGTTTGTTTATTCATTTTGAACTATTCAACCGATTGATGTAGCCGCCAAGTCATTAAAAAAAAATCCACCGTATACAGGTGCTCTCACGACCACAATTGAGCCCAGAATTGATGTCGCTGAGTGAGACATTGGTTTCAGTAAGATCCGCCCCGCTTTACAACCTTTCCAGCCACATTGTTAAGTGAATCACTGCCGTTGCTATGTTAGCAACATCGTTGTTAAGCAAATTTGGCTTCCCCCTTGATGTCGCTTGTCGGAAAGGTCGCAAAAGGGGATCGCGTGACACACACACACCCCGGGATGCTGCGACCATCATAAATACGGGTCAGTGGTCAAGCATCTATATATCACGTGGCCACAGGGATACTGCAACCGTAAGGCCACACTTGGAATACTGCATTCAGTTTTGGTCACCACGATGTAGAAAAGATGTGGAGACTCTAGAAAGAGTGCAGAGAAGAGCAACAAAGAGGATTAGGGAACTGGAGACTAAAACAGATGAAGAACGGTTGCAGGAACTGGGTATGTTTAGCTTAAGAGAAAGAAGGACTAGGGGAGACATGACAGCAGTCTTCCAATATCTCAGGGGATGCCACAAAGAAGAGGGAGTCAAGCTATTCTCCAAGGCACCTGAGGGCAGAACAAGAAGCAATGGGTGGAAACTAATCAAGGAGAGAAGCAACTTAGAACTAAGGAGAAGTTTCCTGACAGGGAGAACAATTAATCAGTGGAACAGAAGTTGCCTCCAGAAGTTGTGAATGCCCCAACACTGGAAGTCTTTAAGAAGATGTTGGATAGCCATTTGCCTGAAATGGTACAGGGTTTCCTGCCTAGGCAGACAAAATTCAAAATTGTCAATTTTTGCTTCTCCGTTCAGTGCTTCAGCTCTTCTGCAGTTCCCCGAAGCCCGTTCTGCGGTATGCGGCGGTCAGGACCCTTAATAAGGTGATCTCTATCGGAGGGTATTAACTATTTTATAGCATTTTATTTGATTTTTATTTTATACTGTGCTTCATCTTATTAGTTTATTTTATATTTTATTGCATTTTATTGCGTTATTTTACTATATTCTTTATTTTATATTTTATTTTATCATTAGTTTCGTTTCATTTATTATTTATTTTATTGCATTTTATTCTATTCTATTCTATTTTATATTCATCATTGCAGGTTGCAGGATTCCCATTGGTGGCTGTCCTATAAGCCTTTTCTGGGTTGTACTTTCAGGTGGCAATGAAGCATCCGTCCGCGGTAACGGCCTGCAATTTGGACCTGGAAAACCTGATCACCGATTCCAACCGCAGCATCGCCACGCTTGCCATCACCACCCTGCTGAAGACGGGCAGCGAGAGCAGCGTAGACCGGCTCATGAAACAGATCTCCTCCTTCGTCTCCGAGATATCGGACGAGTTTAAGGTCAGCTTTCTAAGAACCAGCTCCTGATTTTCTCTTCGGCCAGCCAGAATTCTTAGGAATGGGATTCTGCCTTTTCTCTGCCAAAAACTGGCACGGATGGGAGTCCGCAGAATTTAGAAAAAAGTGTCACCAAGTTAGATCTACACTGCAAAAATTAGTGCCATCACTGCGGGGCAGCAGAGAGTTTGTTCCCGTAACTCTTTTGTGTCATCTAGTGGCCATCTGTTGTTCTGCACCCTAGATTGGATAATCTTTGAATTAATCCCTCTCATTGTTACGACTACTATTGAGCAAGGTACCACCGAAATGCACAGATACAGTATAGGTGGTGCCTTGCTCAATAGTAGTAACTGTGAAAGGGATCTTGGAGTCCTAGTGGACAACCATTTAAATATGAGCCAGCAGTGTGCAGCAGCTGCCAAAAAAGCCAACACAGTTCTAGGCTGCATCAACAGAGGGAGAGAATCAAGAACACGTGAAGGGTTAATGCCACTTGGTAAGGCCACCCTTGGAGTACGGCATCCAGTTTTGGTCTCCACGATGTAAAAAAGATGCGGAGACTCTAGAAAGAGTGCAGAGAAGAGGAACAAAGAGGATTAGGGGACTGGAGGATAAAATATATGAAGAACAGTTGCAGGAACTGGGTATGTCTAGTTTAATGAAAAGAAGGTCCTGGGGAGACATGATAGCAGTCTTCCAATATCTCAGGGGTTGCCACAAAGAAGAGGGAGTCAAGCTATTCTCCAAGGCACCTGAGGGTAGAACAAGAAGCAATGGGTGGAAACTAATCAAGGAGAGAAGCAACTTAGAACGGAGGAGAAACTTCCTGACAGTGAGAACAATTAATCAGTGGAACAGAAGTTGCCTCCAGAAGTTGTGAATGCCCCAACACTGGAAGTCTTTAAGAAGATGTTGGATAGCCATTTGTCTGAGATGGTATAGGGTTTCCTGCCTAGGCAGGGGGTTGGACTAGAAGACCTCCAAGGTCCCTTCCAACTCTGCTATTGTATTGTATTATAAAAGTCTATGGCAGGGGTATCAAACTCCATTTCATTGAGGGTCACATCCGTGTTGTGGTTGACCTCGGAGGGCTGGCTGGGCATGACCGACTGGGTGGGGGTGGCCAGCTTGACACCATTCCCCAAACTGCTGATATGCCTCTTCGCATTGGGTAGAATGGGCCGAAGGTTGGCCTGTTGTTTCCTATTCTCGTTGGGGAGACCAGGACGGCCCCCGTGGGCTGAATCCAGCTGGCAGGCCTTGAGTTTGACACCCCTGCTCTATGGAGAGTCTCAGTCCTCATGGCATGGTTTATCCCCGTGATGGCGAACTATGGCACACCTGCCAAAGGTGGCACACGGAGCCCTCTCTGTGGGCACGTGCCCCATCACCAGCTGCTCTTCTGGTGCGCAAATGTGCGCCAGCCAACGGGTCTTTGCGAGCGCTGGAGTGCCTGAAAACTGCCTGAGAAACTGTTTTTTAACCCCCCAAATGGCCTAAAAATAGCCTGGAAAACAGGTTTCAGGCTGTTTTTCGGGCAAAAAACGGCCCAAAATCAGGCATGTGCGCACCAGCCAGCTGGTCTTTGGATTTCCAGCACTCCGACGCACATACGCATACACATGCGAGCGCATGCACAGACATTCCAGTTTGTGCATTCGGTGCCAGAGAGGTTCACCATCACTTGTTTATCCCATGGTAACTGGACTTTCTTGGAGGGTTTTTTTCTCTGAAAATGTTTCGCTTCTCATCCAAGAAGCTTCTTCGGTTCTAAAGAACCAAGAAAGTCCAGTTGGATTTTGGAAAAGCAGCTTGGGCACTAAACTAACTGAATTGGGAGGGACCTCAGAAGTCTTGAAGTCCCTTGGTCCGTGGCCCTGTACCAGGCCACAGTGAACATGGGAGTGTGCAAAGCTGCATTTGCACAAACGGAAGGCACGCATGCGAAACCATTCCTGTCTTAAGGGGGCCAAAACCTTAGGCACTTAAAGACTCTGGACTTCAGTTCCCAAAATTCCCCAGCCAACTATGCTTGAATTCTGGGACTTGAAGTCCAGCATAGCTTGCGGGGAATTCTGGGAGTTGAAGTCCAGGATAGCTCGCTGAGGAATTCTGGGACTTGAAGTCCACCCATCTTAAAGCATAGCTGACTGGGGAATTCTGGGGCTTGAAGTCCAGCATAGCTTGCAGGGAATTCTGGGGCTTGAAGTCCAGCATAGCTTGCAGGGAATTCTGGGGCTTGAAGTCCAGCATAGCTTGCAGGGAATTCTGGGGCTTGAAGTCCAGCATAGCTTGCAGGGAATTCTGGGGCTTGATGTCCAGCATAGCTGGCTGGGGAATTCTGGGACTTGAAGTCCAGCAAAGTGGCCAAGCTTTGAGAGAAGGACTCTTGTGTGTTGTCCACATTTCTCCCATCATACAAGGTCACATTCTGCTGCTGATACCCTCACAATGACCTACACGAAGATGGGTTTGTCCCATTTTATGACCTTTCCCCCTCCAGAAGCTCTTTAATTGACCGATTCAGAGAATTGACCGGTCCTCACTTAACGTCGTACTGTTATTTGCCTTGCAGGTGGTAGTCGTCCAAGCCATCAGTGCTCTGTGCCAGAAATACCCACGGAAACACGGCGTCATGATGACCTTCCTCTCTAACATGCTTCGGGATGACGTAGGTCTCTTCATCTGCCTTAGGGGCTCCTGCAGCGCCCCCTGTTGGGGGAACTTACCTGGGCTGTTTCTTTGCAAACGTGTCTTGAGGACTGTAAACTTGACAAGCCTAGAGACTCAAGAGCAAGAAAGTCTTAAAATGTAGTCCTCGACGTACAACCATAACAGAGCCACAGTTGTACGTCGGGACATTCGTGAAGCAGGTGGCCACATGACCAACCCCAAGGGTTGTTTTTTTTTTTTGCAGCGGTCGTTAAATGAACCTCTACTGTTGTTAAGTGAATCTGTTGTTCGCGATTGGGCATTTTTGTTGAAACCTGGAAGTCAACACCAGGTTTTTTTGGGGGGGGAAAGAGATTCTAAATTGTGGCCGTGGGACGCCAGGATGCTGCATATGGCAACCAATAGGTGTGATTGTCAAGTGTCTGTTTTTGGTCACCTGAGCTTTGGGGGCGGCCTTCAGAACTTCAGAAACCGGTCGTAAGCACCTTTGGGGGGGTGTCTGTCATAGCTTTGAACAGCCACGAAGCAGACGGTTGTAAATCGAGGACTATTTGTACTGGTTGTCCATAGATGATACAACTTAGGTTGGTTGCCAATATTTTGATGGAAAATAGACTAATTTGTTTGAAATGGTATAGCTCTCCTGCTCGAGCTGGGGGTTGGACTAGAAGACCTCCAAGGTCCCTTCCAACTCTGCTATTCTGTATTCCGTAACGGAAGAGTCGGAAGGGACTTTGGAGATCTTCTAGTCCAACCTCCTGCTCAGGCAGGAGACCCTATACCATTTCAAACAAATGGTTGGCCAATCTCTTCTTAACAACTTCCCTTGTTGGAGCATTCACAACTTCTGGAGGCAAGTTGTTCCACTGATTAATTGTTCTCACTGTCAGGAAATTCCTCCCGCAGGGCGGCTTCGAGTACAAGCGGGCCATTGTGGATTGCATCATCGGCATCATCGAGGAAAACCCCGAGAGCAAAGAGACGGGCCTGGCCCACCTGTGCGAATTCATCGAGGACTGTGAGCACACGGTGCTGGCCACCAAGATCCTCCACCTGCTGGGCAAGGAGGGGCCCAGGACCCCCACCCCTTCCAAGTACATCCGCTTCATCTTCAACCGAGTGGTGCTGGAGAATGAAGCCGTTCGGGCTGGTGAGTGAGTGGTGAGGGTTGGCTACTACAGGTTCGCCTGGGTTCGGGAGAACCCGTCGCTAACATTATGGCCGGTTCAGAAAACCTCCAAATCCCACCCCTGGCTGGCCACCCCCCTGCTCCCCTCCTGCCAGGGGTGGGATTCATATTTTTTTTTGCTACTGGTTCTGTGGGCGTGGCTTGGTGGCCGTGGCTGGGGAAGGATACTGCAAAATCCCCATTCCCTCCTGATCAGCTGGGACTCGGGAGGCTGAGAATAGATGGGGCGGGGCCAGCCACAGATGCTATTTGCCGGTTCTCCAAACTACTCAAAATTTCCTCTACCGGTTCTCCAGAACTGGTCAGAACCTGCTGAATCCCACCTCTACGCCCCTCCCCTCCCCTCCCAGGAGTCTCCACCTGGCTCATTTTGGATGCGAGGTAATACAGGGCCCGTGCAGAGGCTCGGACAGGGGGAAAAATGGGCCTCCCGGAAGGCCTCCAGAGCCCGAGGGGGGCAATGTTCGCCCTCCCAAAAGCTTGAGGAGAGCCGCCACAGCCTGGGTAAGGCAAAATGCCCCCCCCTCCCACCGTGGTGCAGGAGGCCGACTAGGCCACGCCCACCTGGCCACGCCCACCCAGCAACTGGGCAGAGAATCCATTGCTCAAATTTTTAAAGGCCACCCCCAGGCGGGGGGTGACATCCATCCACAGAAGGTCCGGTTTGGAGTGAGGGGGGGGGAGTTTTGAGAAGGAGAAGACCGGTCGTCCACCGGACAGAAACTCAAGCTCAACGTTCGTGAACTTTGACCATTCTCAAACATGTGTCTATGGGGGACATTCTCAGTCACCAAAGTTGTCCCAAAGGTGTTTTTTTTTCTTCAAGTGGCAACTGGACTTCCTTGTTATTTTTTTTCTTTTGAAGACATTTCGTTTCTCCTCCAAGAAGCTTCTTCAGCTCTGACTTGGATGGTGGGGGACGGAAGGATGGATATTCCTTGCAGACAAAGCTGGTCATTTGCATCCTTTTTAGAGGGTCATTGAGGCCACTTTGAGGTTGGAGGCAGGGTCACAGATAAAGCTCCAATATTCAAGAAAACATGAATATACAATGCAATACAATAGCAGAGTTGGAAGGGACCTTGGAGGTCTTCTAGTCCAACCCCCTGCCTAGGCAGGAAACCCTATACCAGTTTCAGACAAATGACTATCCAACATCTTCTTAAAGACTTCCAGTGTTGCAGATATAACTGCCAGGGTTCCAAATAGCATCCAAAATTAAATCAAGAGTCCGAGGCAAAGGATTCCTCAAAGTTCCAATTGATGAAGAGAGCCATGTTGGCCCATCTGGGAAAACCCAAATCTGAAAGCTTCCCGGTTTTCCCCACCCAGTTGAAAGTTCACGATCTTGCCCCCCACACCCACAAGCCCATCCCGTGGTCCAGTCTCCCACTGCCATGCTGGCAGTTCCACCCATCCAGTTACGGTCAGGTGCAGAGGTGCGGAGACAAAGGATGACCTTGGCTTTCTAGAAAGAATTCTGTTATGGCTACGTAGCATCTAACTCTGTACAACCCCCCCCATCCCATTTTCCCACCATAGAAAATGCCTAGTAGGATAATAGAAAGGGTGGCAGGCCAAAGACCCAACAGAAAAGGGGGCTGCAGGCCTGACAATAACCCGACGAAGCAGGTAAAATGAAGCCATTCACCTTTTGCCTCTGACTTGCCTTCCCCTGCAGCGGCCGTCAGCGCTCTGGCCAAGTTCGGGGCTCAGAATGAGAACCTCCTGCCCAGCATTTTGGTGCTCCTGCAGAGGTGAGTGCAGCCCTGCGCCCCGACACAGACACAGACACACAAAGCCTGCATCAAACTCAAACAAAGTTCCTTCCAAGCGGATCCTCTCTCTTTGGGCTGGGCTGGCCAGGAATACCTTGAAAGGACTCTCAAGCCATCCATGGGGGGCCTTGGTCCTTCTGGGCTTTTGTTGGGGTTGTGCTGAATTTCGTGATTGAAAACCTGTGGGTGATTTCGGCTGGGGAGGGCAGAGGCCCCATTTCGGTTTTTAGAGAGGGCAGGGTGACTTCGGGCCAGTCCTCTCTCTCTCTCTCTCTCTCTCTCTCTCAGCCCAGCCCACCTCGCAGGGTGGGGAAAGGAGGACGACAAAAGTGCATTGGCTGCAGCAGCAGCCAGAGCCCTTAGACTTATATACCGCTTCACAGAGCTTTTACTGCCCTCTCTAGGCGGTTGACAGAGTCAGCCTCTCTTGCCCCCAACAATCTGGGTCCTCATTTGACCCACCTCGGAAGGACGGGAGGCTGAGTCAACCTTGAGCCGGTCAGGATCGAACTCCTGGCAGCAGGCAGAATTAGCCTGCAATGCTGCATTTCAATCACTGCGCCACCCCAGTCCTTCCTGCCTTCCTCCTCCCTTCCCTCCTTTCCTCCCTCTGCCTCTCTCTCTCTGTTTGCCTTCTTTCCTTCCTTCCTTCTTTCACTCTGCCTTTTATTCTCCCTCCTTTCCTTTCTTTCCTCCCTCTGCCTCCACTCACCTTTTCCAATTAGCTGGCCTGGCTCAACCATAGTTTTATCCCATTGCTCCTGACAATCTTTTTAAATTTGTAATTTTAACTGAGGCTATTTTAATTGTTAATTTTAATTCTATTATTACTATTGTATGCTTTTAACGAGTGTTACCTCCTCCGGATACATGTATGTGTTGGTATGTATGTGTATATGTATTGTATGTATATGTATATATGTATGGGTTTTTTATTGTACGCCGCCCCGAGTCCTTTTGGAGAGGGAGCAGCTAACAAATTAAATTTATTCTATTCTACTTATATTCTCCCTTTGCCTTCCTTCCTCCCTTCCTTCTTTCACTCTGTCTTTTACTCTCCCTCCCTTCCCTCCTTTCCTCCCTCTGCCTCTCACTCTCCCTTTGCCTTCCTTCCTTCCATCTTTCGCTCTGCCTCTCACTCTCCATTTGTCTGCCTGCATGCCTTCCTCCCTCTCTTCCTTCCCTCCTTTTCTCCCTCTGCCTCTGCCTGCCTGCCTTCCTCCCTCCCTTCCCTCTTTGACTTATATACCGCTTCACAGCCCTCTCTAAACGGTTTACAGAGTCGGCATATTCCCACCACCAATCGGGATCCTCAATTTACAGACTTCGGTAGGATGGAAGCCAACTTTGAGCCGGTCAGGATCGAACTGCTAAAGTGCTGGCAGCCAGCAGCATACCTCTGCCATCTTGAGTTATTTGTAAAAACAATAAAAGCAGGGTAACCCCCCCAAAAATCTAAAGAGGTTAGAGGGAGGTGTGTTTGTGGACTTGGTGTGGTTAAGCTGGCAGTTCATAAGTTGTATTTTAAGGCTGGTTGTTTTTGTCCACCCAGAAACTTCTGAGCAGCGTTGGTCTCACATTTCTTCTTTTGCTTCCTCCTCCTCCTCCTCCTCCTCCTCCTCCTCCTCCTCCTCCTCCTCCTCCTCCTCCTCCTCCTCCTCCTCCTCCTCCTCCTCCTCGCAGGTGTGTGATGGACAGTGACGATGAAGTCCGAGACCGAGCCACTTTCTACCTAAACGTGCTGCAGCAGAGGCAGCTGACTCTCAATGCGGCCTACATCTTTAATGGTAGGTGTCAGAATAACAGAGCCGGAGGGGACCTTGGAGGCCTTCTAATCCAACCCCCTGCAATGATATTGCTTATATGCTAAGGAGAAATGAAAGTTAAGCTGGAAAATATGGAAAGAAAAAACAACGGCTGAAATGGGAAATGGAAATACGATGCAAAATGAAACTGTGCATAACAGAAGATGCAAAGTGGGAAATAACCAGACAACACTTTGTTTATAAAAGGGGTTAAAGTATGTAACAAAAAATAAAATAAAAACCTTTGTTGTTGTTGTTTTTTTAAAAGAAAGAAAACTTGTATAAAATGTTTTATAGCTGGCATTTTGTACCAGCAAGATTGGCTAAAATGTAGAGAGAAATGTTGGAATTGTAAACCAGTCCCTGGGCTCCTACTGTCACATGTGGTGGACTTGCCCAAAAGCCAAAGAATATTGGAGGAAAAGCCCCTTTTCTTGTCCTCCTGGGCAGGTCTGACCGTCTCCATTCCCGGCATGGAGAAAGCCTTGCACCAGTACACGCTGGAGCCTTCGGACAAACCTTTTGACATGAGGTCCGTGCCGCTAGCCACCGCCCCGGTCTTTGAGCAGAAAGCAGGTACGGGGGACAATGAGGGGACGGTCAGGCTAAGGCGGGGGGGGGGGAGGCTCGTCTAGGAGGGCCACGGGGGCCCTTCCAGAGGCTGCTGAAAGCTGCGGGTCCCTTCGGCAGGGTTGAACACCAAGCAGAGATTTTCAGGGAGGAGGGGCAGGAGGACGACGGTGGGGTCCTTGCAACCGTTTCATGACCCCGCTAGGTAATCTCATCAGTGCTTGAAGGGAGGAGGATTTGTGGGAGGAAGAGGAGAACTGGGGGGTCCGTGGTGCTGCCTCAGCTTGGCTATTTCTTGCAGACGTTTCATGACCCAGCTAGGTAACCTCATCAGTGCTAGGAGGGAGGAGGATTTGTGGAGAGGAGGAGAAGGAATAAAGGGAAGGGAAGAAGGAAAGGGAGGGAGGGCTGTGGAGTCCTTGGTGTTCTCTGAGCTTGGCTGTTTTCTTGCAGATGTTTCATGACCCAGCTGGTTAACCTCATCAGTGCTGGAAGGAAGGGGGGTTTGTGGGAGGAGGAGGGACGTGGAAGTCTGCAAGAAAGCTACCCGGCTGAGAAAGCCCCAAGGCAGCCATAGTCCCTCCTCCTCTTCCTCCTCAGTGCCAGGACAAATGCTAGAACCACCATCCAGCCGTGATTGTTATTGCCACCAAATGGCAGCCGAGTCTCCTGGGCTCCCCGGTCAGAAATGTTCACCTGTGGCTGAATTTTCTCTTTCAGAGATTTCCCTGGTAGCCAACAAGCCAGAAAAGATGGCTCCTTCCCGCCAAGACATATTCCAGGGTAAGAATACTTCTCTCCTCCTCCCTCCATCAGAATTCCTCCCTCTCCCCCTTTGAACCAGGACAGAAGTTCTCCCCCTGGAGATTAAAGAGTTTTCTTTCTTTCTTTCTTTCTTTCTTTCTTTCTTTCTTTCTTTCTTTCTTTCTTTCTTTTTCTTTCCTTCCTTCCTTCTTTTCTTTCTTTCCTTTTTTTCTTTACTTCTTTTCTTTCTTTCTTTCTTTCTGTCTTTCCTTTCCTTCTTTACGTCTTTACCTTTCTTTCTCTCTTTCTTCTTTCCGTTCTTTCCTTCCTTCCTTCTTTTCTTTCTGTTTGTCTTTCCTTTACTTCTTTATCTTTCTTTCCTTTCTTTCTTTCTCTCTTTCTTCTTTCTTTTTCTTTCTTTTTTGTCCTTTCTTTCTTTTTCCTTCTTTCTTCTTTCCTTCTTTTTTCTTTTTTTTCTTTCTCCTTTCTTTTTTTGTTTCTTCTTTTTTCTTTCTCTTCCTTCCTTCTTTTGTTTTCTCTTTTTTCTTTCTCTCCTTTTTTCTTTATTTCTCTCTCTCTCCCCTTTCTTTCCTTCCTTCCTTCCTTCCTTCCTTCCTTCCTCCCTTGATTTTTACAAATAAATTCAGGCAGTGACCATATATCCATACCTTCCTCCTCCTCTTTTCCCCATAACAAGAACCCTGTAAGGTGGGTTGAGTTGAGAGAGAGAGGGAGGGGACCAAAGCCACCCAGATGGCTTTTACGGCTAAGGCGGGACTAGAACTCCCTGTCTCCTGGTCATTGGGCCAAAATCACCCAGCCAGCTTCCATGCCTAAGGCAGGACTAGAACTCCCCGTCTCCTCTTTCTTATCTACCCTTCTGACCCCGAGCTCCTTTCTTTCCCCCCCCTCCCCTTTAGAACAATTGGCTGCCATCCCTGAATTCAAGAACCTGGGCCCGCTTTTCAAGTCCTCGGAGGCCGTGCAGCTGACCGAGGCGGAGACCGAGTATTTCGTCCGCTGCATTAAGCATGTCTTCTCCAATCACATTGTCTTCCAGGTGAGGGATTGGGGGGGGGGGGGGAATGTCAAAAAAATGAATTAGGAAGGCTTGAAGCGAATTGAGTTGCGTTAGTATCTTCATTGTTGCCTCTTCGTAGAGCATGGTGTCCAACGTTGTTCGTTTTAACACCTGCAAACTTCAACTCCCAGAATTCCCCAGGGTTTTCTTGCAGACGTTTCATGACCCAACTAGGGAACGTCATCAGCGCGGTCATGATTTACATCAGTGGTTCTCAAACTTTTCTACAGCATGGACCCCTTTAAATACCTTTTGTGGCCAGGGACCCCCAAGACTTAAGACTTAAATCATAACATTGCTTCAAGCCTTTTGCTTGGGGACACTGACGATATTACCTAGTTTGGTACTGAGAGGTCTGGAAGAAGACAACCCAGCTCAGAGCGCCTCAACGGCCCCTCAGTCCTCCTCCTCCTCCCCACAACCCCTGCTCCCTCCTAGCACTGATGATATTACCTACTTGGATCACGAAACGTCTGCAAGAAAACCACAACGTTCAGAGAGTGCCGAGGATCCCACAGTCATCGTCCTCTCCACAAACCCCGCTCCCTCCTAGCACTGATGATGTTCCCTAGTTGGGTCATGAAATGTCTGCAAGAAAACCACCCAGCTCAGAGAGCACCAAGGACCCCACAATTGTTCTCCTCCTCCTCCTCCTCCTGCTCTCCACCCCCTTCTAACTTTGATGATGTTCCCTAATTGGGTCACGAAACATCTGCAACGAAGCAACCCAGATCAGAGAGCACCAAAGGCCCCTCATTTCAACTTCGATCTACAAAATATTCTCATTGGTTCCCTCTTGGCTGTTTGATAAATAAACCCTCCCACCTGCACCTGGTTTTACACGGAGAGTTCTTGTTTCTCAAAGTTACCCTGCTCAGCCAAGCTCTGGAACAAAGGCATACTAGAAATCCCAACCAGGCGCTCTCTCTTTTTTCCCTTTTGTTTTAGTTCGATTGCACCAACACCCTCAACGACCAGCTTTTGGAAAAAGTGACGGTTCAGATGGAGCCTTCGGAAGCTTACGAAGTTCTCCGCTGCATCCCGGCACCCAGCCTTTCGTACAACCAGCCGGGCATGTGCTACACGTTGGTGGGCCTGCCTGTGGACGACGCCACCGCAGGTACTGCTTGTTCTGACCGAGGCTTCCCAAGAGCCTGGAGCAAACTCTCTGTTGTCCCGGAAAAAAATACCCTTTGATTAATTCTCTGTGAATTCTGCTCCTTCACATCCAGCAAAGTCTTTCGAGGGAGGATTTACAGTCACAGACCTTATCTGGCTCGGAGAGCTGCCAGGCCGATCTCTGCAAAACTTGGCCAGGAGTCTCTGAGAGTCACGAACCAATTAAGCGAACTGATTGTCTCCTGCAAACTCCACTCCCCTTTCTCCCCTCTTTTATTCCCTCTGGGAGGGGGCATTCATCGTCCCCCTGTGGCCTCACTCCCAAGTCCGCCCCTATTCTTTAGCTGTTCCCTTCATCTGGCAACTCTGCGCATGCGCCCACTGGGAACAGGCTCCAGCTGTTCTTCTGCCCCACTGATATCTGACTCCGAAGGCAGCTGATAACTGTCAGATGGCCCTGGCCCCCTCTCTTGGGGAGGAACATAGGACAGTCCTGGAGTCTGGGGAAGGCTCTGATGTGGGCTCTGTGTTGGAGGCAGAGAGGGGGCCAGGGCCGTCCGACAGTTATCAGCTGCCTGAACAGTACAATACAGATCCTGTACTGTGTACAGATCCTGGAGCACCAGGGAACTACCAGAGGACTGGAAAAGAGCTGATGTGGTTCCCATCTTCAAAAAAGGGGAAAAAAATAGATCCAGGAAACTACAGACCTATCAGCCTGACCTCAATACCAGGAAAGATTCTGGAAAAGATAATCAAGGTAGACCATAACCTACTACTAGATAAAGTAGAAGAATGTGGGTTGGACAGCATCACCACCAGATGGATTCGTAACTGGCTGACCAACCGCACTCAACGTGTAGTCCTCAATGGAACTGCATCTACCTGGAGGGAGGTATGCAGTGGAGTCCCCCAAGGCTCTGTTTTAGGCCCAGTCCTCTTCAACATCTTCATCAATGATTTGGCTGAGGGAATAAATGGGGAACTCATCAAATTTGCAGATGACACCAAGCTGGCAGGAATAGCCAACACTCCAGAAGATAGGCTTAAGATACAGAAGGATCTTGACAAATTTGAACATTGGGCACTAGCTAATAAAATGAAATTCAATGGTGAAAAGAGTAAGGTTCTACATTTAGGCAAGAAAAAAGAAATGCACAGGTACAGTATAGGTGGTACCTTCCTCAATAGTAGTAACTGTGAGAGGGATCTTGGAGTCCTAGTAGACAACCATTTAAATAGGAGCCAGCCGTGTGCAGCAGCTGCCAAAAAAGCCAACACAGTTCTAGGCTGCACCAACAGAGGGAGAGAATCAAGATCACGTGAAGTGCTAATACCACTTTATAAGGCCTTGGTAAGGCCACACTTGGAATATTTGCATCCAGTTTTGGTCGCCACAATGCAGAAAAGATGTGGAGACTCTAGAAAAAGTGCAGAGAAGAGCAACAAAGAGGATTAGGGGACTGGAGACTAAAACATATGAAGAACGGTTGCAGGAACTGGGTATGTTTAGCTTAAGAAAAAGAAGGACTAGGGGAGACAGGATAGCATTGTTCCAATATCTCAGGGGCTGCCCCAAAAAAGAGGGAGTCAAGCTATTCTCCAAGGCACCTGAGGGTAGAACAAGAAGCAATGGGTGGAAACTAATCAAGGAGAGAAGCAACTTAGAACTGAGGAGGAATTTCTTGACAGTTACAACAATTAATCGATGGAACAGCTTGCCACCAGAGGTTTTGAATGCTCCAAAATTGGAAGTCTTTAAGAAGATGCTGGATAGCCATTTGTCTGAAGTGGTGTAGGGTTTCCTGCCTAGGCAGGGGGTTGGACTAGAAGACCTCCAAGGTCCCTTCCAACTCTGCTATTGTATTGTATTATTGTACAGTTGGTCCTTGACTTACAACAGTTCATTTAGTGACTATTTGAAATTACAACTTCACTGGAAAAAGTGACTTAGGACAGTTTTTCACACTTATGACCGTTCCAGCCTCTCCCAAGGTCACGTGACCAACACCCTAGGCAACTGACTCATATTTATGATGGTTGCCGTGCCCTGTTGCGACCTTCCAACAAGCCAAGTCCCTTGGGAATCCAGATTCACTTACTAATTTCACAAGGGCAGCGATTCCCTTAACAAACGGGGCAAGAAAAGTTGTAAAACGGGACAAAACTCACTTGTCTCACTTAGCCACAGAAAGGTAGGGCGCAATTGCGGTCGTAAGTCGAGGACAACCTGTAGCTGATTTTTTTTTAAAAAAGGACCAGTGAGTTAATAAATCTTCCTTTGCGCCTTGTCTCTCTCTCTCTGTCTCTCTCTCTCCCCCTAGTGGCTTGCACGTTTAGCTGCACGATGAAGTTCACAGTTCGAGATTGTGACCCCAACACTGGCGTGCCGGAGGCCGATGGTTACGAGGACGAATACGTGGTAAGAGCCGTGGCATTTGCGGTCCTTTGGGCGGGGTTTGGCTCGCGCAATGGCAGCCGCCATCTTGACTTTCTTACATCCCCCTCTTTACGGGAGGTCCTCGGATTAAGGACCATGATGGGAATTAGAATGTTTAAAATCCGTCATACAGGAAGTCCTCAACTTATGACTGAGCCCAAAATGTATGTTGCTAAGTGAGAAATTTGTTCTGTGCGTTTGGCCCCGTTTTACAACTTTTCTAGCCACGTTTGTTAAGTGAATCACCGCGGGTTGTTAAATTAGTCACACGGTTGTTAAGTGAATCTGGCTTCCCCATTGGCTTGTCAGAAGGTCATAAAAGGGGAACATGGGACACGGGGGCACAGCAACAGTCGTAAGTATGAATCGACCATCGTAAATGTGAGTCAGACGAGCATCTGGATTTTGATCACATGACCCTGGGGAATGTTGCAACCATCGTAAGTGTGAAAACATGGTCACAAGTGTCTTTTTTCAGTGGCATTGTAACTTTGAATGGTCACTAAGGGCTAACTGTCAATCAAAAACTAGAAAATGCGTTTTTTTCCCTTTAGGGTTAAAAACTTTGCAATAATATAGTGAATTCTTTAAATATAAATTATGATAGTTTATAAAGTTTAACGAGTAAACAGAAGACTATACTAAAGGAGAAACCAAGATAATTAAATTGACTCTTTTTATCCAAAGAAGAAAGTATAAATAGTCCTCGACTTAACAGCTATTCACTTAGTATCCGTTCAAAGTTACAGCGGCACTGGAAAAAGTGACTTATGACCATGTTTTCACACTTAACGACGGTTGCAACATCCCCACAGTCCCGGGATCAAAATTTGCACGCTTGTCAACTCACTCGTACCTGACGGCTGCAGTGTCCCAGATTCACTTAACAACCATGTGGCTCACTTAACAACTGCAGTGATCCACATAACAACTCCCCTTTTGCTTAACAACCGGCCAAAAGGTCATAACGTGGGGCAAACCTCCCTTAGCAGTGGAAATTTGGGCCTCCGTCGTGGTCGTAAGCCCGAGGACCACCTGCGATTCTTCCTGGGCTTCCCTCCCGCAGCTGGAGGACCTGGAGCTCACTCTCTCCGACCACATCCAGAGGATCCTGAAGCCCAACTTCGCCGCAGCCTGGGAGGAAGTGGGCGACGACTACGAGAAGGAGGAAACTTTTGCGCTCAGCACCATTAAAAGCCTGGATGGTGAGAGAAATGGCGGCTGTTTCCATTTGGGTTTCCAACCAGAAATGGGTTTGGGGGAAGGCCACCTAGCCCACGGGTGGCTACGCTTTTTGTCCTCGCGTGCCGAAATCCACCATCCCACACCCATAATGCAATGCGCCCTCCCCAGCGCAGGCATGTGCTCCCCACTCTCCCTCCGTGCCCCCCATTTTGGGCCTAGCAGACCCCCCTGAAGCCTCCTGAAACCCAAAAGGCGTTAGCGGCAGAGGCTCAAAAATCAGCTGGCCGGCTGGAGACACGCCTGCTTGTGCAGTTGGAGCTCAGCTGGGCGAAAGCTTGCGTGCCTCCCGCCGGCCAGCTGATTTTTGAGTCTCTGCCGCTAACACCTTTTGGGTTTCAGGAGGCTTCAGGGAGGCCTGCTGGGCCCAGAAAAGGCAGTTTAGAACAGGGGTGGCTAACCTTTTTGTCCCCGTGTGCTGAAATCACATGCGCACATGCCCACACCCATCATGCAATGTGCCCCGCCCCCTCATGCATGTGCATGCCCCCCCCACTGCACCCCGTAATTCCCTGAAGCCTCCTGGGACCAAAAATGGGGCACGGGGGAGGGGGGGCACCACACACCCATGCTCCTCCTGCCCCCCGCACCTGTGCACATCTCCCACATGCGCAGCAGAGATCCAGAAATCAGCTGCCTGGCAGGAGGCGCATGTGCATGCATGGTGGAGCTGAGCTGGGGCGAGGGCTCATGTGCCCACAGAGAGGTCTCCGGGTGCCCCCCGTGGCACCATGGACCTAGCCAAATCTCTGCTTACTCAGGTGGGGTATTCAGCCCCTTCGGACAGTTTGACTCCAAATGATGTGGAAATCGCGGGGGGGGGGGCTGCACACCCGCTCTGGCTCTATGCCATCCTAATTAGGCACTTATTCGAAAGTAGGTGCATGCGCCCGCAGGGTGAACCAGTGGTAACAAAATGTGACACCCACTGCTGTGCATATACAACCATTTTTTAAAAACGTGGCAAGATTCTTGGTAGCCTCGGAGGGCTGCCTACTGCTGACTGGGGAATTCTGGGAGTGGAAGTCCACCCATCTTAAAGTGTTTTGGATGGGGAATTCTGGGAGTGGAAGTCCACCCATCTTAAAGCATGCTGCCTAGGGGATTCTAGGAATTGGAGTCCTCCTGTCTTAAGCCATGCTGGCTGGGGAATTCTGGGAGTGGAAGTCCACCCAGCTTAAAGGAGGCTGGCTGGGGAATTCTGGGAATTGAAGTCCACTCATCGTAAAGGAGGCTGGCTGGGGAATTCTGGGAATTGAAGTCCACTCATCGTAAAGGAGGCTGGCTGGGGAATTCTGGGAATTGAAGTCCACTCATCGTAAAGGAGGCTAGCTGGGGAATTCTGGGAGTTGAGATCTATACATTTTCAACTTGCCCCGGCTGAGACACACTGTCTTACACAGTCTCATCTCCAAATTATCATAAGAGACCTGCTTGCAATGTACTGTCTATTGTCGTCAAATAAAGGTAGTTTTTTTTAACACAGCTGGAAGGGACCCTGTAGGTTATCTAGTCCAACCCCCGCCCAAGCAGGAGACCCTACACCATTTCTGACAGGGCAGTCCAAAGCCTCTTCTCCAAAGCCTCCAGGGATGAAGCTCCCGCAACGTCTGTTCTTGAGTTACAACCATAGCTGAGCCCCGCAATTATGGTCGTAGGTCGTGACGGTCCTAAAGTGAGTCACCGTGTGATCGATCCCGATTGTACGACCTTTTTTTTAACGGTGGTTGTTAAGCAAACACCCCAGTCATTAAGGGAGCCTGTTGTTTTTGCCAGAAAGCTCTGAATCCCCGTGTGTTGAAGCGTGGGGCCGTGGAGGGCTAACCCCGGCTGTTGTTATTTTCCCCGAAATGTAGAAGCTGTGAAAAACATTGTGAAGTTCCTTGGCATGCAGCCTTGCGAGAGATCGGATAAAGTGCCCGAGAACAAGAATTCCCACACCCTCTACCTGGCAGGTATGAACCCAATGGGAAATTAGGTAGTGTGTGTGTGTGTGTGTGTGTGTGTGTGTGTTGAAGCTCCCTGCAGCTATGGTCAGGGTTCCCAGTGAAATCGCTTCCTCCTTCACGCAGAAAACACACACAAAACACACAACTTTGGTTCAGGAAGGGGAGCCCAGGTGAATTTTGGGGCTTCATTGTTCGCTGCTAGAATGGCCCCATCGGTTAAACATGGCCTGCTCCTCCCAATTATAATTAAGTCATTATAGGCAGATGAATGAAGCTTTCTTACTTGTACGTGTAATTCAAGGTGAAAATACCGAATATTCCTTCCTCCTACTCCCTTTTTTTCCATAACAACAACCTTGTGAGGTGGGTTGGGTTGAGAGTGAGACGGACTGGCCCAAAGTCACCCATCTGACTTTCATGGCTGAGGCGGGACTAGAACTCACCGTCTCCCGGTGATTGGTCCAGTCACCCAGCCAGCTGTCATGGCTGAGGCTCACTGTCTCCTAGTGATTGGCCCAAAGTCACTCACTTGTCTTTCATGCCTAAGGTGGGACTAGAACTCAAGATCTGCTGGTGATTGGCAGAAACATCACTCAGCCGGCTTTCAGGCCTAAGGCAGAACTAGAACTCAATCTCCTGGTTTCTTGACCTGCACCTTTAGCACTATAACCTACAACCGATTGATTGATTGATTGATTGATTGATTGATTGATTGATTGATGATTGATCAATGGCTTTGGGAAGACCGTGAAAGGCCCTAAAATAGAGTGGTGTGGTGGCCTAGCCATGGAGCTCTCGCCTCACAATCAGGAGGCTGTGGGTTTGATTCTAGGTGGAGGCAGATATTTCTCTCTCCAGGCACAATGAAAATATATCTGCTGAACAAAACTCCACATTGGCGACAGGGAAGGGCATCTGGCCAGTAAAACACTCTCAGTTACCCAGACTCTACCCAAAGGGATTATGGGGTTGTTCAAAGATGATGAAAGGCCCTAAGATAGCACCCTCTCATTTCTTCTGAAATCTTGAATCCTGGCCTACCTTCTTTGATTTCCTCCCCCCCTCCCCCCAATCCCCAGGTATGTTCAGAGGCGGCCTAGATGTCCTGGTCAGAGCCCGACTCGCTCTTGGCGACGGCGTAACGATGCAAGTGACTGTCCGGAGCATCGTAGAAACCCCCGTGGACGTCATCTTGGCTTCTGTCGGCTAACGGTCGTAACCCGAGGCTGCCCTGTTCCCAACTCCTATTCCGCCGGGCAAGGCACGACCCGGATCTGGGGCGGTGCATTCATTCGGTTTGTTGGGCGATTCCCTTCGACGGCTATTCGTCTTTCATGGAATTCCCATCCCCCCCCCCCCCCCCCGAGGCAAGGCAAAAACTTGGTCGTATCTTCATTACGGTTATACATTATTGTCTTTGCGGGTAAGATTAGAGGGGGGGGGAGACCTTTATTTTATTTTTTTTTATTTTTTTTTGAAGAGCAGTTCCTGGATTGGATTTTTATTGGCCGCCAATAAATGGGCTGTTTTCAGCACTTCCAGATGTTTTCGCTGGTTATGAATAAAATGCACTTGAGATAGATCCATGTTTCTCAGCTTTAAAATACAATACAATAGCAGAGTTGGAAGGGACCTTGAAGGTCTTCTAGTCCAACCCCCTGCCTAGGTAGGAAACCCTATACCGTTTCAGAGAAATGGCTATCCAACTTCTTCTTAAAGACTTCCAGTGTTGGGGCATTTACAATTTCTGGAGGCAACTTCTGTCCCACTGGTTAATTGTTCTAACTGTCAGGAAATTTCTCCTCAGTTCTAGGTTGCTTCTCTCCTTGATTAGTTTCCACCAATTGCTTCTACCCTCAAGTGCCTTGAAGAATAGCTTGACTCCCTCTTCTTTGGGGCAACCCCTGAGATATTGGAAGACTGCTATCATGTCTCTCCTAGTCCTTCTTTCTATTAAACTAGAGCTACCCAGTTCCTGCAACTGTTCTTCGTATGTTTTAGCCTCCAGTCCCCTAATCCTCTTTCTTGCTCTTCTCTGCACTCTTTCCAGAGTCTCCACATCTTTTCTGCATCGTGACGACCAAAACTGGATGCAGATATTCCCAGTGTGGCCTTACCAAGGCCTTGTAAAGTGGTATTAACCCTTCACGTGATCTTGATTCTCTCCCTCTGTTGATGCAGCCTAGAACTGTGTTGGCTTTTTTGGCAGCTGCTGCCCACGGCTGGCTCCTATTTAAATGGTTGTCCACTAGGACTCCAAGATCCCTTTCACAGTTACTACTATTGAGCAAGGTACCACCTATTCTGTACCTGTGCATTCCGTTTTTCTTGCCTAGATGCAGAACCTTTTACTCTTTTCACCATTGAAAATGTCTGGGCTTTAAGTCTCCTAGCTGGCTGGGGAATTCTGGGAATTGTAAGTTAAACTTAAAACTCTTAAAAGTGGCTAAAGTAAAAAAAAAAAAAATGGGCCAAAAGCAACTTTTTCCACCACCAGGAAAGTCCTTGGGGTGTTTCGACTTAGGGCAAAAGCAACTTCCTCGGCTTACGTTTCGCTTAGTGACCATTTGAAGTTACGATGGCACTGAAAAACGTGGCTTTGGGTCCATTTTTCACCCTTAACGACTGTTCCAGCATCCCCATGGTCTTGTGACGGACATTTGGATGCTTGAGAACTGACTCCTATTTACGACAGTTGAGGGAGTCAGGGGATCCCCTTTTGCGACCTCCCAACGAGCAAAGTCCATGGGGGAAGCCAGATTCACTTAACAACCAGGTTACTCATTTAACAACTGAAGTGGTTCACTTAAGACAGGGGTGTCCAAACTTGGGAACTTTTAAGACTTGTGGACTTCAACTCCCAGAATTCCCCAGCCAGTTTTACTGCCGGTTCTGTGGGCATGGCTTTGTGGGAAGGATACTGCAAAATCCCCATTCCCTCCCCACTCTCAAAATTTCTCCAGAATCTGTCATAACTGGCTGAATGCCACTTCTGAGGTTGACCTAACTATCTATCTCACTTTTAAAAGGCAGAGCAGTAGAGTGAAGCACAGCATAGAGCTGCTGTTCAAAAAACCAAAGTTGCTTTAACCTTTCCTAAGAGAGAAGAAGACTTTTTCTTCATAGCCCTGAACATTATGTCCCATAGCTTTTGAACGACCAGGGACTGCAAAAGGCATGAGAACACAAAGGTGAAGCCAAGAGTTTCCTGGAGGGGGACGTTCAAGCTGGCTCCCATGCCTACATAAAGTTAAGAGTTGTATATGATTTACAAGTCTCCAAGGAAACTGTTTTATTAATTAAACTGTTTTAACTGTCATTTTTACACAACTATAAGAAGCAATTCAGTTTATGCCACTAAATCATCCTATAGTTTGTATTCAGTGGGATGAAGTTGATCAACGTAGCTCTGGATTGCAGATGGGGGAGAAATATCCCCTATATAATGTAATTTTATTTATTTCTGTGTGCCTGAGTCAGTGTTGACTCCTGGCGATTACTTAGATCTTTGCAGAATGACTGCAGGAAAATTAGGAAACTAGCCACTACAATGATAAGCCAGTGTCTTCTTAGGCCAGCTAATGCTATGACACATCATGACACATCCACTCACTGAAAGAATAATGAAGATGTTGATATAAAGGAACCCATCTTCACTAGCAATAGTATAAAGCAAGGCTATATCCTTGTCCTACTAATATTCAACTTCCGCATTAATGGCATTGTTGACATGTTTACTAAGCCTGAATTCCACTTCCTTTGCCCACCACCTCACCTCTGATCGGCTTTAGTCTGATGAGGCAGCCATATTGTTTTTAACCAAAATAAGCCTCCAAAGATGCTTTAAAGCTCATCATTTTACTGCTCTAGAGAACACCTCAAAATAAATTACTCCAAAATAAAAGTACTTATATTCTCTAGGAAACACTTCAAAGCCCCAATTAGATGGATGTTTAACAGTAAAGTCATCTAAATGAAGCTAAATCCTTTCAATATCTAGATCTCTATTTTCAGTTGTTCTATTCAACAAGGGACTTTCTATTAAAATCCCCCTCAACATCCCTTGCAATTAACTAAATTTGCAGGCCAATTTGGTAACAATGATGCCCCAGCAGCTATTAAACTATTTACAGCCAAAGTTCTGCATTTGATGCTACATGGGGCTCAGCTTGTGTATTTTTAAAGAGTCCCCCAGCTTAAAAACAACCCAAAATTCTTGAAAACCTTGCTACAAGTTTCTAATTCATCTTCCAAAGCTCTAACATACCTAGAATTAGGCTGTATTTTCCTTGGGACATGATTAAGGTTTTCTCCTCTTAGAGATGTTGACACTCTGGAAAAAATGCAGAGAAGAGCAACAAAGATAATTAGGGAACTGGAGACTAAAACATAGGAAGAACAGTTGCAGGAACTGGGCATGTCTAGTTTAATGGGAGTTGAAGTCCACAAGTCTTAAAGTTCCCAAGTTTGGACACCCCTGACTTAAGAAATGTGGCAAGAAAAGTCGGGACAAAACTCACTTAACAATTGTCTCGTTTAGCAACATAAATTTAGGGTCCATTTTGATCGTATGTTGAGGGTTACCTGTAGCTCATTTAGTGACCGTCAAGTTACGCGACTGAAAACAGTGACTTATGACCGTTTCTCTTACTTACGACTGCTACAGCACAAAATCAAAATTCAGCCACTCGGCAACTGACTCCTATTTATGACAGTCTTTGTGTCCCCCCTGTGTGTGACGTATTCCCTTTTTGCAACCTTCTGAAAAGCAGTCAGTTAACAACCGTGTGACTAACTTCCAACAACTGCAATGATTCACTTAACGACTGCGGCCAGGAAATGTCGTAAAAACAGGCCAAAACTCACTTAACGAGAGTCTCGTTTTGCAACGGAAATATTGGGCTCGATTGGGGTCGTAAGACGAGGACTACCTGTAATTGGGGTGTTTGAAAAGGCAGCAGGGAAAATAATCCCTTTTTAAACTCTTTACGATCCAAGGTTTAAATAGGGAGCCAGCATCCACAGGAATAATCCAGATAAAGTCTTTATATAATGCAAATTTACAATTTAAATGGACAAAAAAGAAATGAGAAACAAAACTAAGTTTTATCAAGGGTGCCATAATGGTTCATTTAGTGACCGTTCAAAATTACAGCAGTACAGGAAAAAACCCCACATATTTTCCACGCTTATCTCCATTCCAGCATCCCCATGATCAAACTTCTGTCGTTTGGCAACTGACTCATACTTATGACGGTTGCAGCATCCCGGGTTCAGGCGATCCCCTTTTGCGACCTTCCAACAAGCCAAAGGGGAAGCCGAATTCTCTTAACAACTGGGTGACTCACTTAACAACCGTGGAGATTCACTACACAACGGCGGCGAGAAAAGTCATGTAACGGCCAAGAGCGCTTTACAAATGTCTCACTTAGTGGCAAGGGATTTGGGGCTCCATGGTCATAAGTCGAGGACCATCTGTAGCTTGTGCGCGGAGTGCCAAGCGATGAGTCCCTGGGGCAAACCTTTTGTGTCAAAATGCGCTGAGTACCGAATCCGATGCGATTCAAAGCAGTCGAGTCCCAAAATGATCACATGATCCGGGACATTTCAACCGTCTTAAATACAACTCTGGCACCAAGCGTCCGAAGTTCGATCCCCTAACCACGGGGATGCCACAGCGGTCATAAGTGTGAAAAACACTCAAAGTTCCCTTTTTTCAGTGCTGTTGTAACTTCAAACAGTCACTAAACGACTACCTGTACGGTTATCACCCCAAGCCTGATGGGCCGCTCTCATTTCTGCTCGCTTATACACCTGGACTTCCTCTCCCCGCTTCCTCCAGAGGCAGGATTTTGGGGGGAGGCAGGGGGTGGGGGGGCTCCCGCCAAACTGCTTCAGACCTCTCCACCACCAATCTGTTAGGTAGATTCCGTCAATTTACTCTCCGACGCAGAGATTGCATCAAAGACTGGTTCACCCCCGTCCGGAGTTTCCGTCCGCTCTTCCCACACCTCTCCTGTTGCTCCAGAGTGCAAAATTGTCCTCAGAAGAGCAGGAATGGTTTCTGTCCATCGTGTTTGTGGCTCAGAAGGAGTTGATGAAGTTTAAGTAGGCGTTCAGAAAACCCTGAGGCTCCTCCAGCTGTGGATAATGGCTGATGTGGTCATCCAGCACCGTCACTGTTGACGTGGGAAGCATCTGTCTGTCAAAAAGAAAAAACAGCAGAGGTTCTTGGGTGCTACCTCCAAGGGGCCTGGGGATGAGGGGGAACTAACACCATGTCAGGGCCATTTACACGGGGAGGGTCTCTAAACTTTTAAGACTTGTGGACTTCAACTCCCAGAATTCCTCCGCCATCCAGCTGTTCTTCAGAACTGAAGAAGCTTCTTGAAGGAGAAAGCGAAACCTCTTCAAAGAAAAAAATCCAGTTGCCTTTTGGAAAAAGCTTCTATACCTAGTCCTCGAATTATGTCTGTAATGCAACTGGAAGTCGTAACACGGTTGTAAAACAGGTAAAGTCACGTGACCGAGCCGGTTGCACATTTTTTTACAGGGTTTGTTCCGCAAACGCGACCATCATAAGGGGTAAATACCACAGTCACTAAATACAAGTAAACGCTGTTTTTTTTCTCCTTGCAAAACTGTCGTAAAGCTCACACAACT
This sequence comes from Natrix helvetica, assembly GCF_964273705.1. NCBI lineage: Eukaryota > Metazoa > Chordata > Lepidosauria > Squamata > Natricidae > Natrix > Natrix helvetica. The sequence goes on along the minus strand of NC_138553.1, from coordinate 2,696,126 downwards.
CCTTCAAAACAGCCATAAATGCAGCAATCTCGCCACATTTATGTTGCATTATATTATATTATATTATTATACTAACTAAACTATACTATACTATACATTATACATTATATTACAGTATATTATATTATAATATTACACTTATACTATATATTATACTACAGTATATTATATATTATACTATATTATATTATACTATATTATATTATAATATACTAACTAAACAATACTATACCATACTATGCTTTACTATACATTATACATTATATATTATACTACAGTATATTATATTATATTACACTAACTATACATTATACTACAGTATATTATATATTATATTATATTATAATATACTGTACATTATACTGCAGTATATTATATTGTATATTATATTATATATTATAATATACTATACTATACATTATACCTTATACTACAGCTGTGGTAGTAAACCTGGTCCCTACCGCCCACTAGTGGGCGTTCCAGCTTTCATGGTGGGCGGTAGGGGTTTGCTGTAACTCTGCTTTATACATTTTATAAAGTAAAGTTACTTCCCTACTTTATAAATCCCCATTACTGTGGAACCAGTGGGCGGTTAGAAAATTTTACTACTAACATAGATACAAAAGTGGGCTGAAGGTATAAAAAGGTTTGACTACCCCTGTACTACAGTATATTATATTAAATTGTTATGTTATTGTGTTATTATAATATACAAACTATACTATACTATACTATACATTATACTACAGTATATTATATTACGTTATTATATTATTATATGCATTTATTTGGCCATAAGTAACCCTTTTTCAAGTAGGTCGTAGCTTCGCTAAGCAGCCGGTCATAAGTCAAGGGCTGCCTATATAACGGGAGGCCTTCAGAGGTTTAGCAAAGACGGACATCCCCATTCCAGGGTATCCCCCCCCAAAAAAATTTTTATGACAGTTTATAACTATCATAAGGGTGTTTCTTGATTATTATTTGGAGGAGTCATTTTATGGAAGGATTTGCACAATGCATTTAGCCACTGATGTTCGTAGAACGTAAGATCATCCCACTGGAAGGTCCTTTGGAGGTCTTCTAGTCCAGCCCCATTCTCAAGCAGGAGACTCTATACTAGTGATGGCTAACTTCCTTGTCCTCGCTTGCTGAAAGCACCCGCCTGTCTGACAGTGCGCAGGTGCGTGACAGTGGGGACGGGCGTGCCCACGACACCGCCACTCCCGCCCATGCCCCATTTTGGGCCTAGCAGACCTCCCCGCAGCCTCAAGGGGCCAAAAACAGGCCACTCCCCACGCATGCAGGCGTGACCTCCCGCCATGCATGCACGCACGTCTCCCGCATGGGCGGCACAGAAAATCATCTGGATGATGGGAGGCGCATGCGAGGTGGAGCTGAGCGGGACGATGGCTCACGTGCCGCCTAGGTTCGCCCTCACGGCCCCTACACCGATGTGAAAGGATGGAGTTTCGCTTCAGATCAAGAAAAGGTATCCTTTTTGTTTTGTGAGTCCTTGAAATGTGACGGTGAGACCTTCTGCCCCCCCCCCATTCCCTCCCTCCCAGCTTACTTGTAAATTGGGAGAAATTCCGAATGAGGGTTGACCGGATCCAGTGGTCCATAAATCAGATGAACTGGAAGAGAGGAAGGGCGACACGTTGGCGCTAAGACCCAAATGAAAACAAATGTCCTACATTTCTCCCCCCGTTCTTACGAAGCCCGTCGCAGGTCCGAGGAGCCGGTCTTACTCACGGGGAACGGAGGTGGATTGCAGTGCTCCAACCCAGCGGTCTCGGTGTTGCTTCCGCTGGGTGATGTAGTGTAAAAGGCTGCAAAGCAAAATTTAAGGGGTGAAAAACTTCCAGGATAACGGAGTGGGAAGGGACCTCAGAAGGTTTCTAATCCAGCCTCCTGCTTGAGCAGGAGATCCGACTATGACAGGAGTCTTCCGACCTTGGCAACTTTAAGACTTAGGAACTTCAACTCCCAGAATTCCCCAGCCAGCCATGCACCTTACATTTGTTTCCAAAAACCAGTAACTTTTATTCTCTACACCCACAAAAAAATAATAGAATGGAACGGAATAGAATTAGAGAATAGAATTAGAATTAGAATGTAGAGTAGAGTAGAACAGAACAGAACGGAACGGAACAAGAAAATAGAATATAATTAGAATATAGAGTAGAATAGGAATGGCATGGCATGGCATGGCATAGAATGGAATTGAATAGAATTAGAATGTAGAGTAGAGTAGAAATAGAATAGAATATAGATATAATAGAATATAGAATAGAATTAGAATATAGAATAGGGTAGGAATGGAATAGAATTGAATAGAATTGGAATGTAGAGTAGAGTAGAAATAGAATAGAATATAGAATAGAATAGAATAGAATATAGAATTAGAATGTAGAGTAGAGTAGGAATGGAATAGAATTGAATAGAATAGAAAATAGAATAGAATGGAATAGAATAGAATATAGAATAGAATTAGAATGTAGAGTAGAGTAGAAATAGAATAGAATAGAATTAGAATGTAGAGTACAACAGAACAGAACAAGCATATAGAATAGAATTAGAATATAGGGTAGAATAGAATAAACAGAGTTGGAAGGGACCTTGGAGGTCTTCTAGTCCAACCCCCTGCTTAGGTAGGAAACTCTGACATTTGTTTACCGCCCCCCCCCCCAAATCAAATGGATCTGGTGGGATGACCCATTACAGCCATCATGTCTCAGGGCCGTAATTGGAAGGCTCAATGCGGTCGTAGGTCGAGGACTGAACCTGTACTGCATTTGGGGATTTAACATCCTACCTGTCCACCACAAGGTTTCCGTCGTTTGTTCGCAGGGCTGTCCACATGTCCCACAATTCGGCCTCCGAAGGCTGGGTGTGCGGGCCGAAGACCTCGGCCAGGCTGGAGGGGGATTCAAGACGAGATGGATTAGCCCTGCAGGATTCACACAGCACAAGCCCCCCCCCTCCCCCAACACTTGATGAGCAGTTCTGCAATTCAAATGGCTTAAATATAATCTGATTTTTAGGGCTCTAGGAAGATTATTTGACGAGTCTTATTCTAGAACAGTGATCCTCAAACTTAAGACACTTGATGACATGTAGACTTCAACTCCTAGGATTGCCCATCCAAAATGCTTTAAGATGAGAGGACTTCAATTCCCAGAATTCCCCAGCCTGCTAACTTTAAGATGAGTGGACTTCAAGTCTCAGAATTCCCCAGCCAGCATGCTTTAAATGGGTGGACTCCAATCCCCAGAATTCTTCGGCCAACATGCTATAAGATGGGTGGACTTCAATTCCCAGAATTCCCTAGCCAGCCTGCTTTAAGATGGGTTTAAGACCTCAATTCCCAGAATTCCCCAGCTGGTTCAGGAATTCAGGGGTCTTCAAGTGGACAAATTTGAGAAACGCTGTTCTAAAAGGGCCCAAAAATTTTTTTAACGCCCTAAAAGGCAAACTCACCTTTTGGCAAAGACAAAATAGTTTGTTAGCCGAGTAAGAATGAGTGACAGCAGCCCGCCATCTTTGAGAATCTGAAAAAGAGCAGGACACCTGAAACAGTTTGCATGGGGAGGAAGAGGAGGAGAGAAGAAGAAAGGAAGGCTCTTCACTGCAGCAAAATGGAAGAGAAACACAGTCAGCTGCTAGCAGGAAAAAGAAATGGCTTTCCAAAATTAGAAATTCCTATTGCATCTGGTTCCAGGTTGCTAAACTGGCCCGTTTTTGCCGTGTTCTTTTGCGGTTTGGAACTTCCCGACATCAAAGCGGAGAAAGATCAAGAAACGGAGGCCTCCCTGACGAGACCGGTTCAGTTCAGAATGAAAGGATATGCGGGTACTCCTCGACTTACGACCACAATGGAGCTCCCAATTTCTGTTGCTAAATGAGGCAGTTCTGAGGTTTGCCCCGTTAAGCGAATCACTGCAGCTCTTAAGGGAATGATGTGGCCGTTAAATGAATCTGGCTTCCCTTTTGCTTCTCAGAAGGCCTCAACCGGGCTCTTTGGTGGTCGTAAGTCGAGGACCGCCTGGATAACATATCGATAAATTGAATTGGTTAATATTTAAGAGGCAGCTTTTTGGGTGAAAAGAGAATAAGTAAACATCAGCTCGCTAACTCCTATTGCAACTTTTATTTCTCTCTTCCTACGCAGAGTATCTATCTTTTAGGTCTTCCTAATTAATCTGCTTTTTAAAAAATAACTGATAAATAGCTGATAATCCGGCATTGCCTGGGTATTTATTTATAGGGGGAAAATGTCCGAACGTAATTTCTAATGTTGGAATTTCCCCCTTACCAGAGGGAGCCCCCTTGTGGAGTACTGTGAAGCCGTTATCATGGCCACTCCACTGGCTGTACATTAGAAGCCATTTTACGGCAGTCCAGTAGAATCCATTTTCAGACACAACAGGCTGTATCTTAACAGAAGACACACCCTGAGGGATGTTAGGGGTGTCTTACCCCCACAGTATTTGTCTCCAGAGGGCAAGTCATCTGCGTACCACATTTGGCTGAAATTGCTCGAGGCGTTTACACGCATTTTTATATATATAGATAATAATAATAATAAAAGCTGCCTGTTGCAAGGAAGAAACTTCGCTTCCAAAGCTTAAGCAGACATAACACAGACAAGGGTATTTATTGGCTGGATTACTGGCTGATTCAGACGATAAATCTCTCCACAAAACCTTTGGCTATTTTTTCCGTTCAGAGTAAATTACCTTCTGGATGAATCTGGGATAATGAACTTCTGGAAAGATGCCTGCAAATTGAAGAGAGGAATGGAAGTCAGATGATTCGTTCCAAAACTTTTTCCATGCCACGAAAACTATTTTTATCCGAGGGGGGGATTACGCTAAGATCCAATGTGGCAGGTGATGGGCCCAAAACAGGTCAGGGGTCAAAAGGCATCTCCTAAAGTTTTAAATTGCATAGAATCCTAGGATTGAAAGGAGCCTTAGAGGTCATGTAGTCCAACCCTCTGCCTGAGCAGGCAGACCTTATACAATGCCGGACAAATAGCTGTCTGATCTTTTCTTGAAAGGATTTAAATTTGTGAAGTGAGTTTTGCTCCATTTTACGATGTATTTCTTGCCACCGTTGTTCAGCGAATCACCGCAATTGCTAAATTAGTAACCACGGTCGTTCAGCGAATCTGGCTTCCCCCATTGACTTTGCTTGTCGGAAGGTCGCAAAAGGGGATCGCGTGACCCCAGGACGCTGTGACCGTCGTAAAGGTGGGTCAGTTTTCAAGCATCCGAATGTTAAGTCACAGGGATGCTACAACGGTCGTAAGTGTGAAAAACAGACCTAGGTCACTACACGTCGTTGCAACTTTGAATGGCCACTAAGTGAACGGTCGTACCTTGAGGACCCCTGTACCTGTAAAAAGGGAGTGGGGACTTGCATAGTGATGTCATGGTGCTCTCTAACTTGATTGACATCTGGATCCAACTGTGCCCCCCCCCTTCCTCACCCAAAGATTGAACCAATCCTTTTATGTTCCGAGTAATTTTTCAATGGGAATTTGTGTGAGATTATTCCGATAAATCGCTTACCTCCGTTTGACAGACACAGACTGTTGATGAGGACACATCCCGTTCTATTCTGTTCATACCTGAAAGTAAACAGGGTAGAGTTAACTATAATCTATATACATAACAGCCAAATGCCACTCACGCATCATCACGAAATCTCCAGAACCGTAAAGCCTACAAACTTGAGATTCGGCCCGTTATTTTCCTCTTGGCTTCCAGGTGCTCGCTAAGAAAAGTTTTTTTTCGAAATGACCATCAGATCATCAGAACTTCTTATACAATATTATATTAATACGCATCGATGCTAAGGCGCTAGACGTTCTACTCCCCCTCCCCACCTGAAAGGAACTGCTCCAACTGCCAGTTGCCTTATATGGGCGTGGCCAGCGGGTGATGTATCCGGCCTGCGGGCTGGCCCGATCGCATGGTTTTCTAACGAAGCATGGGTATCCAGCTAGTATAAATATAATATAAATATGACAATTCGTCAAAGTAAGATTTGAGGGAAGTTCTGAAAATGTTCTTGTTGTGGCCCATCGGCTGCCGGCCCCTTCAGCAGCCAAATCAGAGGAGGAGGAAGAGGCGTGGGAATCAAGGTCAGCATCAAGGCAGCCTGAGAGCTCCGAGGGGGAAGAGGGAATGGAACTGTCCGAGAGAGAGAGAGAGAGAGAGAGAGAGAGAGAGAGAGAGAGACTGGACTGTCAATCAGCCCTCAGATGGAGGGTCAACAGTCCCCAGATCTGGAGGTGGCGGATGAGGAAGAGGAGGAACAGCTGGGTCCAGTGCCTGACGCGCGGATGCACAGAAGGCAGAGGAGAGGAGAGCAGTGGAAATCTATGGGCCGGTCCTTGGGACGGAAAAGCCACCGCTGCTGGAGAAGCCCCACCTGAGTTCTGGGGATCAAAGGCAGGGGGAGGAGATGAATAGATGGGGCAGACAACTGTCCTCTCCCTGCTGGGTGGACTTGTTAGCCTGTAGTGAGAGAGAAACTTTTTGCCGGAGCTGCCGGCGCTCCTAATAAAGGAATCTTTGAGTTCACGTCGGAGGGTTTCTCGTGTTTTGGCAGCTGGGTCAGGACAATTTGCTTTGTTTTAAGTAGCATCAACTCTCAAAGGCTACCTGGATTCCAGGTATATGTATCTTAACTGAGGATATGCCCAGTCTCTTGCCCAAAAGGTTGGAATACAAAGGAATACAGGGAGTCCTCATTTAGTGACCGCAATTGAGACCAACGATACGGCCATTAAACAAAGCTGTAGGTAAGCGAACTCCCAACTGCAACGAGGATCCTCCTTGGCTTTACAGACCTGTGGAGGTCACAAATGCGAGGATTAGCAGTTTTCCTCACCACCTTAACTGCAAAGAGTCACTAAACAAGGCTGTCAGTAAACAAGGACTGCCTGTGTTGTGACTGGGCTTGCAACACTAAGCGCAACCCTAACCCCAAAATACAGCACCAAACCCCAGCCATAATGGTTCCTGACAGTTCATAGGTAGTCCTCGACTTACAACAATTTCACTTAGCGACGGTTCGAAATTATTGAAGAGAATGACCTGTGACTGGTTTTCACACTTAAAAGACAGTGGCAGGATCCCCGTGGCCACGTGATCAAAATTCAGACGCCTGGCCACCCACTGACTCATATTTATGACGGCTGGAGCATCCTAAGACACATGATAAATTGTGATCTTCCCACCCAGTTTCTGACCGGCAGGTTCAATGGGGGGGGGGGAGCAGATTCGTTTAACGACTGCACAATTCACTGAACAACCAGGGCAATTGGCTTAACAAGTAAGGTTGTCAAATTGGCCACGCCTCGTTTAGCAACGGAAACCCTGCTCCCAATGGTGGTCGTAGAGCGAGGACTTCCCGTCGTTCCCACACACCTGTAGAGCAATTCTTGGGCGACGGTGTCTCCGTAGTCGTGCGAAAGGAGGTTGATCCGTTGGTTCAGAAGGCCCAGGTGGCGCAACAGGCTTTCCACAATGCTGGCTTGTTCGAAGATGGAGTAAGCGTGAGGCCGCTGTTTTGCAATGCAGAAAGAGAGAGGGGGGGGAGGGGGAGCACCGAGTTCGAATCAAGCCCCGTTACTTCAGCAGCCCACCTGAACCCCTACCTTTCAGGTTACAACCCAGCCAACCGCAGTGCAGTGGAGGCAATGCTGCCGTCTCGAGTCTTTTGATGCTGCCGGTGATTGGCAAGACTTTACTCTCCCTTCTGTGGGCCTAAGTTGGGTTTCCCCCACCTGCAGCTCTGCTTTTGTAATGGGATTTCTGTATTTATTTATGTAGTGCCTTTATTATTTCGACAAATAACTCAAGGTGGCAAACATCCAACACACCTTTCTATTTTCACAACAACCCTATGAAGTGGGCTGGGCTGAGAGAGAGAGGGATCGCCCAAAGTCATCCAGCTGGCTTTTGTGCCTAAGGTGAGACTAGAACTCACAGCTTCCTGGTGATTGGTCCAGTATTACCTACCCAGCTTTTGTGCCTTAAGGCGGGACTAGAACTCACAGCTTCCTGGTAATTGGCCCAAAGTCACCCAGCTGGCTTTCATACATAAGGAAGGACTAGAACTCACTATCTCCTGGTGATTGGCTCAAAGTCACCCAGCTGGCTTTCATGCATAAATTGGGACTAGAATTCACCATCTCCTGGTGATTGGCTCAGTCACCCAGTCAGCTTTCATGGCTAAGGCAGGACTAGAACTCACTATCTCCTGGTGATTGGCCCAAAGTCACCCAGCTGGCTTTTATAACAAAGGCAGGACTAGAACTCACTATCTCCTGGTGATTGGCTCAAAGTCACCCAGCTGGCTTTCATGCATAAATTGGGACTAGAATTCACCATCTCCTGGTGATTGGCCCAAAGTCACCCAGTCAGCTTTCATGGCTAAGGCAGGACTAGAACTCCCCGTCTCCTGGTGATTGGCCCAAAGTCACCCAGCTTTATTAATTTTACAAATAACTCAAGGCGGAAAACAGCACAGGAAAAAAGTGACTTATGGCCTTTTTCACACTTACAACCACACACCCCCATGGTCCCACGATCAAAATTCAGATGCTTGACAACCGAGTCGTATTTAGGGCGGCTGGCCTCATTTCTCTAAGCTGGCCGAACCCAAATCCTGCAACCGTTGTTGTTACGTTTTAGTCTCGGGGCCTTTTACCGTCTTAGTGGCTCTTCTCTGCACTTTATTCCCAAAGTCTCAACATCTTTTTTTTTTTGTAACGCGGTGGCCAAAACGGCACGCTTTATTCCCGTTTTGTAAGCAAGTTTTGTGCGTTCCACTTTTTTGTGCTGGGCTTGCACTTTCAAACCGGCAAGATTCCGTTAACGTCGCCTTTGCCGTAAGAGAGAATTGGAGCGTGCGATCTGTTTCCCCTCTGGTAGGTTGACAATATTTGGGGAATGAAAAAAAGTTAAGAAAGCAACCACCCAGCGTCCTTCAAAATGTACTCACAGGTTTGTCGCTGAAGCCGAAGCCCACAAAATCCAGCGCGATCACACGCTGGAATCGTTGCGTCAGCCCTTCCCAAATCTGAAGGCGAGATGAGAAAGAGGAGGAGGGAGGGAGGGAAGTGAAGTTGCCATGACTTCCTACAGCAGGGGTGTCCAAAGTTGGGAACTTTAAGACTTGTGGACTTCAACTCCCAGAATTCCCCAGCCAGTTCTGCTGGCTGGGGAATTCTGGGAGTTGAAGTCCACAAGTCTTAAAGTTCCCAACTTTGGACACCCCTGTCCTACAGCATCTCTACAGCCCGTCCTGCCCTCATCCAACACGTCCGTCCCTCCCCTCACCTTGTACCAGTCGTAACTCGAGGTCGGGAATCCATGCAAGAGGACCACGATGTCCGAACTCCCGACGGTGCCGGGCGAATCTAAGAAAGGCAAAAGGAAATAACATTCCTTAGAGCACTTTTGGGTTTGAGCAGAGCATACCGAAATTAAAAAAGAAAAAACTTCTCAATTTAAATGTGAAATGAATCGTGAATTCTTAACAGGGAATTCCAATTGGCTTGAGATAAAACGGTGCGCGGGTTCGGTTTTCCAAAATTTGATGTGATTAGCAAATGAGCAAAGAGAACGGCACCCGAAGACTGCATTGCATCTCTGCCTGAGGACTCTTGTGCGTGTCAGAAGACAAATTGTCCAACTTTGTGGGAAGAGGCTCAAACACATAAGCACAGTGCTTTTAAATGGAGGCTAAAACATATGAAGAACGGTTGCAGGAACTGGGCATGTCTGGTTTAATGAAAAGAAGGACCAGGGGAGACATCACAGCATCTTCCAATATCTCAGGGGTTGCCCCAAAGAGGAAGTCAAGCTATTCTCCAAGGCCACCTGAGGGCAGAAGACGTTTTGCTTCTCATCCCAGAAGCTTCTTCAGCTCTGACTGAACGGTGGGGAAGGGAAGGATTGAGCTGGTCATTTGCATCCTTTTTACAGAGCCATTGAAGCCACTTGGAGGTATCTCTGTGTCCTCAGGGTCACCTGAGTGGTGCAAATGGTTCGTTTAGTCTGCAGTTTTTCCTCTGCAAATTCATTCCTTCTTGGATGAAGCTTCTTGGATGAGAAGCAAAACGTCTTCAAAGAAAAAACCATTAAGCCCAGTTGCCTCTTGAAAAAAGCACCTTTGGGACAACCATGGATGACTGAGAATCTCTACAGACCTTTAGCTACACAATTTAGGGTGAAGACCCTTTGAACGGTGTGGGAGGAGGAATGGATTTCCAGAAGGAAAATTGCAGACTACAGGAACCATTTGCACCACTCAGGAGACCCTGAGGACAGAGATAAACCTCCAAGTGGCCTCAACGACCTTCTAAAAGGATGCAAATGACCAGCTGTCTGCAAGGAGTCTCAATCCTTCCATTCCCCACCGCCCAAGTCAGAGCTGAAGAAGCTTCTATGGAGGAGAAGCAAAACGTTTTCAAAAGAAAAAACAGAAAGTCCAGTTGCCTCTTGGGGGGGGGGGGGAAGCACCTTTGGGACAACCATGACCTGAATCGACTGAGAATCTCTACAGACTTTTTAGCTAAGACAATTTGGGATGGACACCCTTGGAACGGTGTGTGGGAGTAGGAATGGTCAGAACTGAGGAAGCCTCTTGGACGAGAAGCGAAACGCCTTCAAAGAAGAAAAACAGAAAGCCCAGCTGCCTCCTGAAAAAAAAAGCACCTTTGGCATCAGATTTGCTACCTTTACAGGATGTTGTTTTTGCCTTTACGCCACGGGTGTCCAAACTTGGGAACTTTAAGACTTGTGGACTTCAACTCCCAGAATTCCCCAGCCAGCCATGCTGGCTGGGGAATTCTGGGAGTTGAAGTCCATAAGTCTTAAAGTTCTCAAGTTTGGACACCCCTGCTTTGCGCCCAAGCCTTTCGTGACCCAGGATTGCAACGTGTCAAGGCTCACCTCTTTCGAAATGATGCACACAAAAATACCTCCCACGTCCTGAATTTAATTCAGCTCAGAAAAAGGGCTTTTGAAACAGCCGGGAGTGCCAAGCGCAGCTCCGCCCTGCAACCGATGAAAGCAGCTGCCTCCATTTTACGGTTTCTGTGTGACTGCAGAAAACTTTTGCTGGGGAATGCCACGGCTGCTTTAAGGAGATACCAGCGAGTTTGGGATCTGATGTCTTTCAAATAAAAACACAACCTCCTGAATCAAACTGGCAACTCCGTTCAATTGCAGGAAGTCCTCGACTTACAACCGTTCGTTTAGTGACCGCTTGACGCTACAAACGGCCGGCAAAAAAAAGGGAGTTGTGACCTTTTTTCACGCATAATGACAGCTGCAGCATCCCTACAGTCACGGGGTCAAAATTCAGCCGCTTGGCAACCGTCTCATGAAGGTTGCTGTGTCCCAGGGGGGGGAGGGGGGTCATATGTTCTCCTTTTGCGACCTTCGGACGAGACACGTGTCAATAGGGAAGCCAGATTCACTCAACAAACGAGTGACTAACTTAACTGCTTGCAGCGATTCGCTTAACCACTGTGGCGAGAAAAGTCATAAAACGGGGGCAAAACTCCCCAAGTGCCTCGCTTAGTAACGAGAACATTGGGCTCAACTGTGGTCATAAGTCAAGGGCTACCTCTATCACAGCGATGGCTAACCTTTTTCTCCTTGCGTGCCGAAATCGTGCACACGCTCTCGTGCCCACACCCATAATGCAATGCGCCCCTCCCCACTGCGCATGCATGCATGACTCCTCCCATGCTCCACCTGCCCCCAACACATGTGCGGGACACCCCCCCACACGTGTGCGGGACACCCCCCCACACGTGTGTGACGCCACCAGCCCCGTTTTGGGCCTAGCAGGCCTCCCTGAAGCCTCCTGGGAACACAAATGGGTGCAGGGGGCGGGCACATCTCCCGCACAACCCTCCACTCCCTGGGGATGGGTGCGTGACCCTCGCGCATGCGTGCACATCTCCTGCATGTCTAGCAGAGATCTGAAAATCAGCTGGCCAGCGGGAGGCGCACACGCATGCGCGGTGGAGCTGAGCTTTGCAACGGGCCATGGGGTCGCCATCCCGGCAATATAGCAAATATCCAAATGGCAAAACTGGCTTAAGGTCTTGAGCCGAGCATCTACGCAACCTCTGAAAAAGATGTCTTGCGTTTTGTAGGTGAAGAAACTCCCCGAAGAGCGCCAGGAATGCAGAGCCGGAGACAGCTTGGGAGGCGGGATGTGGAGGTAAACGGCAAGCAGGGGAAGCATCAGGAGGCCGACTTGGATCCACCACTCTTTCATTCTGCAATTGGGAGAAGGGAGCCCCCCCCCCCAAAAAAAAAAGAAAAAAGAAAATGAAAAGAAATCAAATGGCAGAAGCTGGGGGTGGAGTCAAAAGAGGAAGCAGCCTAGAATCCCTAGGTAGTCACAAGCAAATTACAGTATTTCTCAGACTATAAGGCGCACCGGAGTATAAGACACACTGATTTTGAAGAGGTATATTTTTTTTAAAAAAAAAAGGTTTTTGCACTCTGCAGGCCTCCCAAACCCTCTGCACACCTCATTTTTGGCAAACACACAAAAGGGGAGGGGCATGCAGAGCTTAGGGAGGCTTGTAGAGTACTCCTGGGGGGGAGGGAAATGAGCAAAAATTGCTGTTTTTGAGTTCTAGAATATCAGCCACCACCACCCTTCTTTTTCTAAAAAAAATTAAGTAATCCCCTAAGAAATAGTAATCATATTTTCTTGGACGCTCTACAAACCAACTCTGTTTTCTTACAGATGTTTTCATAACGCAAGGCATCAACATTATTAGTGCTAGGAGGGGGGGGGAGTTGCTGTGTTTCTAAATGAGCCCCTCTTAGCACTGATGATGTTCCCTAGTTGGGTCATGGAATGTCTGCAAGAAAACCAAGCTCAGAGAGCACCAAGGACCCCACAGTCTTTTTCTTCCTCCTCCTCCTCCTCCTCTCCACAAACCCACTACATTCTAGCACTGATGATGTTCCCTAGTTGGGTCATGGAATGTCTGTGAGAAAACAATTAAATCCAGAAAGCACCAAGGACCCCACAGGTGGCTCAGTGGCTAAGACACTGAGCTTGTCCATCAGAAAGGTCGGCAGTTTGGTGGTTCGAATCCCTAGTAGAGGTCTCCTGCGTGAGCAGGGGTTGGAATAGATGACCTCCAAAGTCCCTTCCAACTCTGTTATGTGTACTGTCCTCCTCCTCCCAAACCCCCCTCCCTCCTAGCACTGAAGATGTTCCCTAGTTCGGTCATGAAACATCTGCCAGAAAACCACCAAGCTCAGAGAACACACAAATGACGCCACAGTCCTTCTCTTCCTCCTCCTCCTCCTCCCCTTCTCCTTTGCAAATCCCTTTCCCTTGTAACACTGATGATGTTCCCTGGTTCGGTCATGAAACGTCTGCGAGAAAACCATCAAGCTCAGAGAGCACCAAGGACCTCACAGTCTTCTCCTCCTCCTCCTCCTCCTCCCCACTCCCTTCTAACACTGATGATGTTACCTAATTGGGTCATGAAACGTCTGTAAGAAAATCACCCAGCTCAGAGAGCACCAAGGACCCCACAATTCAGCCCTAAGCTGCAAATATTCTCTAATTAGTGAACCCCAAATCTTACAGAACCCTTTCAGCCCCACAAACAGTGCATTTCCTAGGGAGGGGGTGCAAATAACCCCCCCCCCCGTTGTCTTGTTCAGCAAAATGCATCACACACACCCTATTCTTTTTCTGCCTTTGTTTGCAAGTTTCCATCCCCCCTTCCTTCCCCCTAAATAAAGAAACCCACCCCCCAGAGATCCCCTTCCTTGCAGAGGGAAAAAAAACGGAGGGGGGCGTCTATTCCTCCTCGCCCCCCCCCTCCTCCACCCCTGTCCTGGGGAGGGATGCACATGCGCCCTCGGCTCACCTGAGCTACAGTCCGGAAGAAGTCCCAGGAAGGCGCGTGGGCCACGGCGCATGCGCGTCCCCGGCTTCTCCTGCCCCCGCCCCTCGGGAGGCTTCCCACGGGTTGATTGCGCAATGCGAGTTTTGCAACCTGCGGCGCCGCGGCCTTTTGTAAGCGGGGCGGCGGGAACGTGTGAACGGGCGGCTGCAGAGATGGGGAATCAGGGCGCGGGGGTGGGCGTTGTGCATTGTTTAGGAGGGAAGGGGGCTTTGCAGGATCTTTGTCTCCGGCGACAGGTGCAATAAAGCCTAATGTGAGGTTTTATCCTTCCTTTCTTTCGTTCTTTCTTTCTTTCTCCTTTCTTTCTTTTCTTTTTTCTTCTCTTTCCTTCAATTCTTTCCTTCGTTTCTTCTCTCTTCCTCTCTCCCTTCTTTCCTTCCTTCTCTTCCCTCCCTCCCTCCCTCCCTCTCTTTCTCTTTCTTTTCTTTTTTTTCCTTCTTCCCTTCCCTTCTTCCTTTCTTCTCTCTTCCCTCCCTTTCTTCCCCTCCTTCCTTTTTCTTTTCTTCCTTTTTCTTTTTTCCTTTCCTTCCCTTCCTTTCCTTCTTTCTCTCCTTTTTTCTCTTCTCTCCCTCTTCTTTCTTTTTCTTTCTTTCTTCCTTCCTTTCCTTCTTTCTTTCTCTCCTTTTTTCTTCCTTTTTCTCTTTCTCCTTCCCTTTCTTTTCTTTCCCTCCTTCCTTTTTCTGTCTTTCACTCTCCCTTTTTCTTTCCTCCCTCCCTCCTTCTGGAAGCCTAGACCCTTGCTCTTCATTGGGAAGGACGTCTGAAATGCAAGATTTGTGATTTATAAATAAAAACAGAAGTGATTTGGAAATTCAACGTTCATCATGGTGAATCAGGAAAAAATATAACATTGGCTGCATTCACACAACCATACAGACACACAAACACAAAACACACGCGCGCACAATAGATGGTTTGGGATTCCAGATCCCAGAATGAGCAGCCCATACATGTGGAGACCATTAAGGGGGGGGGAGGGAATCAAGGTCCTCTGAGTTTTGAATACACCTACGCAAGTGAACTGCACCCCACAGAACACGTGTGAGTGCAAAAAGAAGGAAAACACGCGTCAGAACGCGCGTTGGCACAAAGGCACTTCTTCTCCTCTCAGCCCCGCCCCTCCCGTGCAGACCCTCCCTCAGCGGAAGGACACAGCGGTAAAGCGTCCCAGAACTCCTGTTACATGACAATCCCGCCTCAAGCGCCGCTCGGAAACGAAGCAAAAAAAAAAAAACAGGCGCGCGGAGGCGTCCCTCGTCACCCAGGGAAACCGCCGACGCTCGCCCTGAGCCCCGCGAGCCTCAACGCGCACGCGCGAAGGAGAAAAGCCGAACCGGGACTTTTAAAATCCGCGGGCGTGGGGGGCGGAGACCGACTTGGCAACAGCGCTCGGAGGGAGGGGTGGGTGGGAGAGCGCGCGGATGGGCGTGGGGACTGGCCAATCGGAGAGGAGGCATGGTCTGAAGAGCCGGCGTGGATTGGGCCGGCGCGGGCGCGCGGGCCGGCCAAGGGGCGGGGCGTTCGCGAGGCTGACAGTTGGGCAGGATGTCGGCGAGGAGGCGCATCGGCGACCCTGAGGTGAGGAAAGGGGGGCGCCGGAGGTGGTGGTCGTGGGGGGGCTTCCCAGAGGGCGGGGGAGGAGCCACGTGACCCCAGGTTTAAAGTGGGGAGGTCTGAGGTGGTCCCCCAAACCGGGAAGGCCCTGAAGAGGCCTCGGGGCCCCAACTCGTCCCCACCGGAGCCCCCTCCCTCAGGCCTCATCGCTGGGGGGGGGGTCCCCAGTATCCTGATGGAGTCGGGGGGACTGTCAATCAAACATTGGGCCCCTTTTCTTATATTTCTTGATATATGAGTGTGTGTATGTGTGTATGCACACACACATACACACATATATAAAGTGTTTTTGTCAAAGCACCTGGTATGCCCAACTATGGGAGGGAGCATACTGCTTCCCTTTTGCCTTTCAGGTCCACCCTAGGAGCCTTCCAGGCAGAAAACCATTTTTGTGTTGCATTTGTGCTGATAAATAAATGAAGGGAGACTAGTATAGATCTATTTCAAGCTATTTAGCTCTCATCAGCTAGCCATACCCTTACTGGGATTCAAACTTGGGCTGTTTTTACATATTATTTATCAGCAAAAATGCAACACAAAAATGTTTTTTCTGCCTGGAAGACTCCTAGGGTGGAGCTGAAAGGCAAAAGAGAAGCAGTATACCAGGTGCTTTGACATCACACACACACATATTTATGTTACAATCCCTGGTATGCCCTATGGATCATGGATGATAGACAGATGATAGAGATATAGAGCTGTTTTTACATATTAGGCAGTTATATTGACCTCTAAGCCACAAACTCTCCTCCCTTATCAGCTGAGCCAGGGGAATGGTTAAGTGTTTTTGTCAAAGCACCTGGTATGCCTGTGTGTATGTGTGTGTGTAAATAATTTCTAGTGCTTCTGATGGGGGGGGGAGGAGTGCGACAATAACCTCAGCCAGAAGAAGAAGAAGAAATAAGAGAAATAACTGGAAAAACCGTAAAAAAGGTGAAATGCAGGGCACACAGTGATGTCAACTATCTGTAAAAATTGAATAAGAAATGATCAAGAACTATGTAAAGAGAATAAGACTGTGGAAGTTGGAATAGCAAAGTCAGGGTTAAAGATGGTTAATTTCTAAAGATGAATTAATAGTATATTAGTTGAAGCCAAAAAAGAAAAGGGGGCTTAGTAACCGTTAGCCTAAATGAATTAATGGGAAAAGATAATGGATTTTATAAGAGAAGATGAATATGGATAAAAGTGGGAAGGCTAGAATATATGGAAACTATTATTGTAAATAGGATGTGTAAGATGTGACCTGGAACTGCACTCCTTACTAGCACTGATGATGTTACCTAGTTGGGTCATGAAAGGTCTATAAGAAAACAATCAAGCTCAGAGAGCACCCTGTCAAACTTGAGCTACAAATATTCTCCTTGAAGAGTAGAAGCGCCTTAGATCCTGCAGCTCAGCTATTTGGGCTGGAGAGACTGACTTTGAGTCATCTGGTCATTTACATTCTTCTAGAGAGTTGTTGAGGCCACTTGGAGGTTGAAGGGAGGGCAGAGATAAAACTCAAGTGGCCTCAACCACTCTAAAAAGGATGCAAATGACCAGCTGTCTGCAAAAGAATCAATCCTTCCATTCCCCACCCTTCCAGTCAGAGCTGAAGAAGCTTCTTGGGTGATAAGTGAAACATCTTCAAAGAAAATCCAGAAAATCCAGTGGTCTCTTGGGGGAAAAAGCACCTTCGTGACTCCTTTTATTAATTATTTAATTCATCTGAATTCATTATTGAATTCTGTCCTCCAGAAATTGGATGGTGGTAGACCTTCCTGAAATTGAACTTCTTAAGCAGAAAGTAGGCTAACCTGGTTTACTTGAGATATGTTGAAATTTAGTTCCCATGGCTGTAATAATATATTTGGCAGGGTGGTACCAAGTTAGTATAGGTGGATTGAGGCCAGGTACCTCCCTGTGAGAGGCCCTGAAATTGCAGTTTTCCTCTTTCTGGGAATGCCTTTTATGCATGCTGATTGGTATCAAGAAACACTAGATTAACTCAATTAACCAGTTTTTTAGTTGATGCAATATACTGAGCCAAAATTTAACCAAATATGCAGCTTTATACAACATATAAGACACGCACACACGAAGTGTTAGCACTAACCAAGTTTAGCAATGTAGTCTAAACCCTTAACTTGCTTTGTTTGAGCAAATATTGTGAAATCAGGATTAAGCAAATTGTAAACCCAAAGTATCTAAAAAAAGATTAAATCATGACAACTGGACCAAAGTCAGAGACTCTCTGCCTAACTAATTTTTTTATTTTGACTGGTGAAATTACATCAGTGAGTAACAAAATGTCTCAGGTTAACAAATTTTGGTCCAGTTGCCATGATTTAACCTTTTTAGATACTTTTGTCCTGGATGATGTTTTCATTGACACAGGAAGCCAGGTAGTCGACACCTTAACAGCCGCAATTGGAAAGCAGAAGTTTCATTGCTAAATGAAGTGATTATTAAGTGAGTCATGTCCAATTTTATTAACATTTTTTTTGCTGCGGTTGTTAAGTGAACAGCTGCTGTTATTAAGTGAAACACAGTTACGTGAATCTGGCTTTCCCCCCTTTAGATGATAGTTGAGCACTGTGAGACAGCATTATACATCCCCCCCTCCCGTGAATAAAATGCACATTTGTGAGAAAATGACAGGGTCACCCAAATGTCACTTTCATCCATTGAAAAAATAAATCAGTGGCCAATGAAAAAGAAAAAGAAAACTAGCAAATGAAACCAAACAGATTGGATTGTGGCTTAGAGTATGTAATGTGTGAAAACATAATAGGCTTTCTTTTTTCTCTTTCTCTTGACATGCTCGAATTGTAGAAAGTGTGTGTGTGTGTGTATGCATATATATATATATATATATATATATATATAGAGAGAGAGAGAGAGAGAGAGAGAGAGAGAGAGAGAGAGAGAGAGAGAGATCACATGGCCCCGGGACACTGCAACCGTTATAACTATGAGTCAGTTGCCAAGCATCCACATTTTGATTATGTCACTTGCAATGGTCGTAAGTGTAGAACATGGTCACAAGTCACTTTTTTCAGCACCTTTGTAACTTTGAATGGTAGCAAATGGTTGTAAGTCAAGGACTACCTATATGAAGTTTGGGTGTTTCAGCATCATGCATCTTTTACTGTGGTGGTTCTCGGTCTTTGTTTTCAAAAGTTCTGTTCATATCGCAATCATATTTTTCCATTCTTCCTGGGTAATTTTCTGATCGTTTTTCTTTCTACTTTCTCCCCCTCCCGGTAAGCAGTTCTTGACCAAAAGAATCCCACAGAATCCTAAATACCAGCATGTAAAAACTCGCCTTGACACCGGTAAGTTAGAATCTGCTCTTTTTGTGGGGTGGGGGGAGGTGTGAAGGGACAGCAGAGTGCTTAAGAGTTTTTCATTTGCTACATCCAAGCCCTGGACTTTGTGTGAGAAGCTGTGACTTCACCCAGAACCTGTGTGCACCATGAGATCGATCGGGGCATGAAGGCACAATGGCCACCAGGAATGGGTTGCCCTTAAGAGCTTACTAAATTGTGGGGTCCTTGGTGCTCTCCGAGCTTGGACCTTTTCTTGCAGGCGTTTCTTGACCCAACTAGGTAACATCATCAGTGCTACTAAGGAATGGGATTTGCTTTCCCTGATGTTGTTACCTCATTTGGGCAATGAAACAACTACAAGAAAACAGCCAAGCTTTTAGAAGACCAAGGGCCCCTCATATTCTCCCTTATTAGAGACATTTCATTACCCAACTAGGTATCCTCATCAGCTCTAGAAGGGAGCGGAGTGTACAAAGAGGAGGAGGCGGAAGACTGTGAAGTCCTTGGTGCTCTCTGAGCTTGGTTCTTGTTTTGCCTACGTTAGGTAACATCATCAGTGCTGGAGGGGAGGGAGGAAGATGACAACAGCAACATTGACAACTGTGGGGTCCTTGGTGCTCTCTGAGCTTGGTTGTTCTCTTGCAGACATTTCATTACCCAACTAGGTAACATCATTTGTGTTGGTCATTGACCGAATATTATCCATAGGTTCCTGCTTGCACCTGGCAAAATAAATAATCTGCTTATAAGCCCAATCCTGAAGCCGGCTTTCTTTTCTCAGCCTTATTAACATAATCTATTATTGAGAGGACAAAAATAGGCAGGGGAAAAATGGCTTCTCTGCAGAGGCCTTTGGAGAGGAATATGCAAGAAATAAATACATATTTCAAAGCCCCCAAAGCCAGACTTGGCCCTTCCGAGGATGTTTCTGATTTTCCATCCCTGCTAATCCTGTTAATTACACATAAATGGTTAACTTGGAATAAACAGAGTTTTTGGTAAAGATTGCCGTCTCTTTCCTAAATACCTTATTGGGTGTCTTTTCTTCCACAGGTAGCAGTATGACCAAGTACACTGAAAAACTAGAAGAGATCAAGAGAAGTGAGTACTATGTATTGCAATAAGAACTCAAATGTCTGTAATCGGCTCACACGGGGTGGCAGACTAGTCCAGTCTTTCTCAAACTTGGCAACTTTAAGATGGGTGGATTTCAACTCCCAGAATGCCCCAGTCAGCTTGGCCACTGATGAGAATCCACCCATTTAGAAGTTGCTTGGAGCTCTGGGAAGCACTGGTGGAACGTTCACAAAAAGACATTGTTTTTATTCATTTATTATAATTTTCTTACTTTATAAGTAACTGAAGGAGGCAATCATACCTAATGCTCTTTCATTCTGTGAGATGAGTTGGACTGAAAGAGAGTGATTGGTCCAAGTCACCCAGACGGTTTTTGTGCTTAAGGTAGGACTAGAATTCTGTCTCCTGGTGATTGGCCCACAGGCACCCAGCGGCTTACATGCATAAGGCACGACTAGAACTTATAGTCTCCTGATGATTGGCCCAAAGTCACCCTACTAGCTTTCATGCCTAATAATAATAATAATAATAATAATAATAATAATAATAATAATAATAATAATAATAATAATAATAATAATAATAATAATAATAATAATAATAATTAATAATAATAATAATAATAATAATAATAATAATAATAATAATAATAATAATAATAATAATAATAAATATTTATTTCTTAGCCACACCCTCTCCCGAAGGACTCGGGGCGGCGTACAATAAAACATAGGAAATAAATATATAAACAAACATACATATAACAAAAACGTATACCAAGACATATACATATACAACACTATATGCGACACTAGAACTTTCCCTCTCCTGGTTTCTAGGTCAGCACTTTCACCCCTACATCAAACTGGCTCTTTCCTCTTCCTGCTTCCTCCTCATTCATTTACTTTCCTCCTCAGCTTCCACAGGTGCCATGAAAGACCCATCTCGACACAGGCTCCGTCACCTTCCCAGAATAATTTAACTCCCGTGTTTCGGTATCATAATCTGGCCACACCTTCATTAATTAGGACTAGAACATTTCCCCCCCACCCCCACCTCCACAGTGTTAACATTTCCTGCACCGTGAGTTTGGGTGTGTCTGTTTTGTGCATGGGAACCGACTTAATGAACCAGGGATGGGCGCCGGGGTACTTTATGCGTTTCGAGCACCATTCCTACTATCTTTTGCCCCCCGGCAATCTTGGCTAGTCCCGATGGAATCTGAAAAACACCCAAGAGGTTTCTAAACTGCCTGCTTTGATTTTAGAACTATTGTGTCATGTTGGCAGAACTTCAGGTATCCTCATTTTAAGTTTATTTTCTTTTTAAGCGTTCTTCCTCTGCTCTTCACCCTGACTGCTTCGTTCGGCTGAAAGAGCTGGTTTCATAACATCCTCCTTTTAATGGAAGGCTTTTGAGTGCCGAAATACTAGCCGTGGTTTGTTGTGACACTGTCACAATCCTTGCTGTGTTTCTGTCCTTTTTTTTTGTTTGTGCTTTGAACTCTCTGGTGTGCCTTTTCTCTTAGCCTGGCATTGTGCTTCAACTCTGCTTAGGTGGCAAAGCGTGCTCTTCGAGTGAATAAGCACCTTGTGTGGCTTTAGGTAACTGAGCTTTCTCAGGGATATATGAAGCCCTAAGAGGCAATCTGAAAAGCCCACACAGGGTCGCTTCTGTGTTTCTTTTGTAACTTGAGTCAAGTTGTGAAAAAGGCTGGAAAATCAAAACCGAGGCGCCCGCAGGTGCCGTCCTCACTTGCCTCTCTGACAGACAGAACCAAGAAAGGACAAGTCAAGATTATTTCTCTTTTGCAAAACCGGCATCCCCGCCGGTCTGAAAGGATTATTTCTTTTTCTTAAACCGACGTTGCATCTTGGATTTAAAATGTCTGAAAACTCGAACGGATCTTCTGAATCAGCTCCAGGTAGACTGCGCTGGGGACTTGGGAGGAACTGTGATTTTTGGGCTGCTGGGGTGATTGATGTTGTAGTGGGCACCTCAGGAAGGTCTCAGATTTGGGGGGCATTTATGATCTTTGCTAAAATATTAGAGCCAACAGGACAAAGATGCAAAATTTATAGTCAGGAAACTATTGTATCTTTGTCCTTGCTTGCATTTTTTAATGGGACTTTTAGCAGTAAAATATCTTGATCCGATTGTCCACATATCTTATATATATTATCTATATATTTGCTGACGCTTTATTTAAACGACATTTGTAAATCACTGATATGCAGAGCCATACACTAAATAAATAAATAAATAAATATTCTTGGTCTTATCCTTATGGGAAATCATCCTTGTTTTCAGGCTATTGTCAGGTGATGAAAGATTTTTTTTTAATAGTGCCAAAATCCATTTTTGTAGACAGTGAAAATAATAAGTCAAGTAATTCTTGTTCTTTTCTTTGCTCATATTATCTGGAACTCTCATCATTCCTTTTCATCAAATCTCCGATTATCAGCCTAGGGAGGTCTTGGCACATGCTGAATTGGGCAAGAGATTGAAAGCAGGCGTGTCCAATCTTGGCAACCTTAAGAACTGTGGATTTCAAATCCCAGAATTCCCCAAGCAACCATGCATGGGTTGAAGACCACTGGACACCCCCTGCTTTCAAGTTTGCTTCAAATGGATGAAATCAAGAGCTAGTTTGGTCTAGTAGTGAAGGCATAGGCTGAAACCAGGATACACTGAGTTCTAGTCCCACCTTAGTAATGAGAACCGGCTGGATGACTTTGGGTCAATCACCAGGAGACGGAGAGTTGTAGTCCTGTTTTAGGCATGAAAGCCCACTGGGTGACTTTGGGCCCCATCTCACTGTCAGCCCAGCTCCCCTCACAGGGTTATTGTGGTGAAAATAGGAGGAGGAAGGCAGGAGTAATAGATATGTTTGCCACCTTGAGTTGGCGGGATATACCCAAAATTAATAAAATAAACTGCTTTGACAAAGCACAAAGAAAACTAGATTCTCCTACTAAAGACACAGCTGCACTTTCAAATGACAGCCGTGGTCTGGGCTTTCTCAAACTGGAGAACTGAGTCAAGATTAGAGATGTAAGGAATTTGTCATAGTAGATCTCAAATTGGGCTGAAGTTTTACTTCCGTGCAGTCTTAATATTTCAGAAACCAAACTTGGAGAAAAATGTACTGTGTGAATTGGATTTGTTTGCTTATTTATTTGAAAGATTTCAGGGCCACCCGTTAAAACAACTCTGGGCAGCTCACAATATAGGACAGGGGACTCCAAACTTTAAGACTTGTGGACTTCAATTCCCAGAATTCCCCAGCCAGCCATGCATGCATGCATGGCTGGCTAGGGAATTCTAGATATTGAAGTCCACAAGTCTTAAAGTGGCCAGGTTTGGAGACCCCAATTGTAGAAGATGAGCAGGCATAGCCCAAGGACGGGGTCAAATGCGTCATCAGTTTGGAGTCACCATTCCCATGAGAGACCCATGTCCAGGCCCCCACCTCCCCCCCCCCGAATTCCCTTGACCCTTTTCTAGCACCAATTTGGCTTGACCATCAGTAAATCAGATTCTTGTGTACAGGTAGCATGTCATAAACCTTTGAGTGTTTTGAACTCCGCTCCCGTTCCTGGTGACTTGTGCCTGAAACACATTGCGTGAACTGCCTGGAAATTCCAGATTTTTCTAAATTAAAAGCTTTGTCCTCCACTGAGTTTATTAACGGAATACTCCTCTGTATTTTGCAGATTACAGATACAAGAAAGATGAGCTCTTCAAGAGACTAAAAGTGTCTACATTTGCCCAACTGGTAAGTTCCTGGTTTTGTCCATGAAACCCTCCCCTCCCTTCCAGCTCTGGCCATCTCAGTGGGGCTGAGTGGGGTCTGTACAGAAACCAGGTGGGGAGTGGGCTCTGTCTGACTTTAGAAAGGCCCTCCCCAACTTCATGGCCCCAGGCCTGTGGTCCTGCAATTTCTAGACCAGCAGTTCTCCACCCCGGCAGCCTTACATTGTGTGGACTTCAACTCCCAGAATTCCCCAGCCAGCATCCCCACACAAACCCCAATCCAGATTCTGGGAGTTGAAGTCCACACACCTTAAAAGTACCCTCAGTTGAGAAACATTTAACTAAGCAGCAGAAGGTTCATTAAGTCTTAAGTGCTATTGCTAAAGAGACAAACACTCTTAATAATGCTAGCTGGGGAATTCTGGGACTTGAGGTCTACACACCTGAGAAACGTTGCCCTAAACCTAGGCTGATTCTGCCCTTTCTTCTTCCTGCAGGTTATTCAAGTTGCCACTCTGTCGGATGAAACCTTGAAAGGGCCACCTGAAGAAGGCCAAAAACTAGATGGTAATTTATTGATTTATGTAATTTATTTGCTGCCCATCTTGTCACAAGGCGGCTTACAAATTAAATTCATGTTCTTTTTAAAAAATCCTATAAGGAAAGGAGATTGGCTAGAAGCTTATGTCTTTCTTTCTTCTTTTCTTCTCTCTCCTTCCCTCCTTCCTTCCTGTTGTGAGGGTTTCTCCTTCCTTCTTTCCTTCCTTCCTTCCTTCCTTTCTTACTTTCTATCGAATTTATTTGCTGCCCATCTCGTAGTTGAAGGCAACTCAGAACGGTTTACAGCAAGATAAAGCACACAAACATTTAACAGTTATTCATACTAAAACGTCATCTACATTGTGCTAATTTATTTTTGTACTGTTCTGTGTTTCACCTCTATCCCATTCTGGGTCGCATGTCAAGCAACAGCTAGATTCATCGATTAAATACACAAAATGGTTGCTTTGCATCCTGAAGCCAGAGACACATCTGAGTCCCTCTATGGAATTTGGGGGGATTTTTAAATGGGATTCTCACATTTCATGGGGGGGGGGGAGAGGTCTCTGTATGCAAAACCTCTGCTCTGCCTCTTAGCAAATGCCTATAAAACAATTGATATAGTATCTGAATGGGGACAGCCAGTTGGTTTAATGATTAAGTTATCAGGCTAGAAACCAGGAGGCCGTGAATTCTAGTCCCACTTTAGGCACAAAAGCTGGCTGGGTGACTTTGGGCCAGTCACCAGCAGATGGTGAGTTCAAGTTCCCCCTTAGACATGAAAGCTGTCTAGATTACTTACTCAATCAAACAGGAGGCTGTGAGTTCTAATCCCAATTTAGGCATAAAAGCCGACTAGGTGACTTTGAGCCACTCCCTCTTTCTCAACCCAATCCACCTCTCAGGGTTGTTTTGTTGTTATGGGGAAAATGGGAAGAGGAAGCTGTGATGGATGTGTTCATTGTCTTGAGTTTTGTAAAAAAATAATAATAAAGGTGGGGTATAAATAAATATATTAAAAAACCGGATGCATTTCAAGGCGGCTAGTCCTGAAGACTCTGCATTCATCTTTGGATCAAGGGATTCCCATTGTAAGTGGTGGGACAGTGGTGGGGAAAGAGAAGGTGGCCGACTCCTGCTTGCAAGCCTTCCACACAGTCATCCTGGGAGAAGCAAACTGAGATGGACCTTGGGGGGCTTCCAACGTCTCGATGTGAGTCTGAGAGTTACGTACCCCTTTCACTTGCCCCTTTTCAGAAGGCGACGCTGCTCCTACAGAGACCAATCTTGAGGTAGCGGAGACCAACGGCAAAGGCAGCCCCGAGCAGACACCGCCCAGTCCCATCCTGTTCATCAACAACAGCGGAGCTGGAGAGTCATATCGCTCCACCTTACAGAGGTATCCGATATGCAGCGGTCTCCCTCCTTTCCCTCCCCTCCTCTCCTCTCCTCTGCTCCCCCATTCTCCTCCTCTCTCCCATCTTCTCTCCTCTCCACATGGGGATTCCCTTAACTCCCTGCAAAAATCTCTGATTAAACCACGATGGCTCAGTTCTTAGGCAAAACCCAGTTAGAAGGGTATCAGGCCTGCAGCCATCTTTCCTTTTGGCTCTTAGGCCTGACACATTTTATTCTATTATGCATTTTCTATTGTGGGAAAATGAGAGGGGGGATTGTATGGAGTTGGATGCGATGTAGCCATAACAACATTCCTTCTAGAAAGCCAAGGTTGTCCTTTGTCTCTGTACCTGACCGGATCTGGATGGGTGGAACTGCCAGCATGGCAGTGGGAGATTGGACCACGTGATGGACTTGTGTGTGTGTGTGGGGGGGGGGATTCTTGAAGTTTCAACTGGGTGGGGAAAATCAGGAAGCTTTCAGATTTGGGTTTCCCCAGATGTGCCAACATGGCTCTCTTCATAAATTGGAACTTAGAGGAATCCTTTGCCTCGGACTCTGATTTAATTTTGGATGCTATTTGGAACCCTGACAAAGGGAGAGATCGACAGTACAAGATAGTCCTCAACTTATGGCCACAATTGAGCCCAACATTTCTGTTGTTAAGCAAGACAGTTGTTAAATGAGTTTTGTCCTCCTCCTCTCCGCAAACCCCACTCCCTTCTAGCACTGATGGTGTTACCTAGCTGGGTCATGAAACGTCTGCAGGAAAACCACCCAGGTCAGAGAGCACCAAGGAACCCCACAGCAGCTCCTCCTCCTCCTCCTCCTCCTCTGCAACCCCCACTCCCTTCTAGCACTGATGGTGTTACCTAGCTGGGTCATGAAACATCTGCAGGAAAACCACCCAGCTCAGAGAGCACCAAGGAACCCCACAGTTCAATCCTGAGCTACCAGGATTCTCTCCTATCAGATTTGATAATAGATGACCTTAGTCTGAACCTGTGAGGTTTGAGCTTCCATTCTGCCATTCTTCCTGAGCTTAGTTTTCGATCTATAATCCTTATTTTTGCAACAAGCCTTAAAAAAGTCACCAGAACACCCAAATTCTCACAAAGGTGCTTTTTCAGGAGGCAATTGTTTTTTTTCTTTTGAAGACCTTTCGCTTCTCATCCAAGAAGTTTCTTCAGCTCAGACAGGATGGTGGAGAATGGAAGGATTTATATTCCCCACTATCCTGTCAGAGCTGAAGAAGCTTTTTGAATGAGAAGAGAAACGTCTTCAAAAGAAAAAACAAGAAGGTCCAGTTGCCTCTTGAAAAAAAAGCACCTTTGGGACAACCCTGACCTGGAGGACTGAGAATCTCCACAGACCCAAATTCTCAGCTCTTGGGGGGTGCTCTCCAACACCTATGATTCGGAGGGGGGGTCTTTCTCTTCTCTGCTGACTTCCCGAGAGGCTTTCTCTCCGATACCGATAGCTGCAGAAGCCAGCAGTTTAGATCCAGGAAGGATCTAAGGAAACCTTATTCCGGGGTCCCTAACGTTTCTTCTTTCTCCCAGCGTCATCAGTGGGGTAGGCGAGCTGGACCTGGGCAAAGGCGACCCCAAGGAGACGCAGGTTCCAAACGACGGACCTTATCCCGACTGCCCTTATCTGCTGCTGGACGTGCGAGAGCGAGACGCCTACGACCAGTGCCACCTTGTGGGAGGTGAGACAAAGGCATGGGAACTGCAAAGGCACTCACCGTGTCCCCTCAGGGGCATTTTGTGGGAGGACAGAAGGGGCCGCTCTCCCTGCAACGGACCCTTCCTTCTAACAGGGTTGTCTGCCACATCTATTCATCTCCGCCCCCTGCCTTTTATCCCCAGAGCTAGGGTGGGGCTTTGCTAGAACAGTGGCTCTTCCGTCCCGAGAACCGGCCCATAGATTTCCACTGTTCTCCTCTCCTCTTCCCTCTGTGCATCAGGCACTGGACCCAGAACGGAAGCATCTGAGTAGGCTCCTCAGCCTCATATTAGAAATCCTAGCTAGTTGAGGAATTCTGGGAGTTGAAGTCCACAAGTCTTAAAGGTCCCAGGTTCGGAGAGCCCTGCTGAAGAAGCTCGGCCTCCATCTCCGTATAAGAGCCTAATGCTTTGGACTCGTCCTCTGTTATTTGACCCAGGTTCCTTTGTGCTTTTTTCTAATGTATTTCTCTTGCCTTTCAGCTCACTCCTATCCCATCGCTACTCTCTCCCGAACGATGAATCCCTACACCAACAGCATTTTGGAATACGTATCCTTTGTAAAGTGATGACGTTCCTTGGCTGGGTCATGAAACGTCTGCAAGAAAACAGCCAAGCTCAGAGTGCACCAAGGACCCCTCAGAAACAGACTCAGAGGGAGGAGGACTGGGGGAAGGCTGCTTCTCCATCTGTCTCTTCTCCCCACGGAACTTTGGACCCTTAACCCCTCCATCCCCTAGAAAAATGCTCATGGGAAGATTATCATCCTTTATGACGATGACGAGAGGGTGGCCAGCCAAGCAGCCACCACCATGTGTGAGCGGGGCTTCGAGAATCTATTCATGCTTTCTGGAGGTAGGAAGGCTCGGAGGCCTTAGGATCAACCTCCTTCCCAGCTGGGATCCACTGAGCACAGAGAAAGGCGAGGAAGTGGGCATTAGGACCGCCTCTCCTGATTCTATCCCTGTAATTGGAGGGAGTTTTTTAGAATGAGAAAGAATTAGAATTAGAATTAGAATAGAAAATAGAACAGAGAATAGAATAGAAAATTGGAATGGAATGGAATAGAAAGGAATAGGAATCGAATAGGATACAGAATATAGAGAATAGAGAAGAATAGAAAATAGAATAGAATTGGAACAGAACAAAATTCTTTATTGGCCAAGTGTGATTGGACACACAAAGAATTTGTCTCCAGTACAGAAGCTCTCAGTGTACATACAAGCAACAAGTGATAAACCATGATCATAATCATTAAATACAATCATCACAAATCATAAAACACCCAATGATAGTCATAGGATACTAAATAAACAGTCAACATAAATCATAATAGGATATTAAATAAAAGCAGTCAACATAAGTCACGAGATACAAACCACAAAGTTATAATCATAAGAAGCTAAGGAAATACGTAATAGGAAAGAAGAGAAGAATAATAGGTAATAGTGCCCTACTAGGTGGTTTGACATCCCAGGGCATAAAGACAAGTTGTGGGAATTAGTTGTTTAGCTGTGATGGCATGAGAGGGGAAAAAAAACTCCTTGTCTCTAGTTGTTCTGGTGTGCCGTGCCCTATAGCGTCATTTTGAGAGTAGGAGTTGAAACAATTGATGTCCAGGATGCGAGGGGTCTGTAGATATTTTCACAGCCCTCTTTTTGACTCCTGCAGTGTGCAGGTCTTCAATGGAAGGAGGGTTGGTAGTAATTGTTTTTTCTGCCGTCCTAACTATTGCGTATTTTTTGAGACTTCCCTGCCATCTTGTCATCCTCCTGTTCTCCCAGGTCTCCGAGTCATTGCTCAGAAGATCCCCGAAGGCCTGGTGACCGGCTCCTTCCCCGCCTCCTGCCTGGTGGCCAGTCAGCCTGGGAACTCCCGGAAAAAAGCCATCCCGCAGCCGCTCCTCACCCACGCCGCCGAAAACAAGTGGAGGTTTACCGCAGAGGATCTGCAAAAGATACAGTACTACCTGCAGGAGGAACAGCTTCCCGGCGACCCTGCCAGTAAGACTCCCACCCTCCCATTTGTCTTCAAGGCCAGAGACCCCTTTCCTGCAGGGCTGTTCTGGGGGGAATTTGGGCTGGGCTTAAGAGGGTCCAATCAGCCCGCAAAAGGACAAATTGTCCCAAAGGTGTTTTTTTCCAAAAGGCAACTGGACTTTCTCCAGGTGGTTTTGTTTTTTTCCTGAAAACATTTTGCTCCTC
The DNA here is from genome assembly GCF_964273705.1 of Natrix helvetica. NCBI lineage: Eukaryota > Metazoa > Chordata > Lepidosauria > Squamata > Natricidae > Natrix > Natrix helvetica. Next base: position 2,666,512 of record NC_138553.1, on the reverse strand, counting down.
GTCCAAGAAGCTTCTTCAGTTCTAACTGAAAAGCTTTGACTAGAACTGAAGAAGCTTCTTGGATGAGAAGCGACACGTCTTCAAGGAGGGGAAAAAGCCAAGAAAGTCCAGTTGCCTTTGGGACAACCGAAGCATCTCCAAAGACAATGAAGGACAAATGGTGATTCAGAGCGCACACAAGCACCCAGCCAGGGGAAGGCAACATGGCTGCTGCCAGGGGTTCCCAGCAAATGGTACAGGCACGCCCACCCCATTGCCCTCGACAGGAGACCCTCATGCAGGCCTGGCTACAAGGCATTGCTAGGGGACCGGTCTGGTGTGTTGCTGCAACAACCTCAGACAACTGGCACACACATTGGGGCTGCCCTTTGCATCACCCTGGAGGTAACACTGCCACGCTGATGGAGCGAACGTCGCTGGCGCATGGGGGCAGGGCTCAATTTGGGAAGGCAACCCTTTTGTCGCTCATTTATGACGGTCACAGTGTCCCTAATGTGACTTTTTAAATTGTGCGGCCAATCCAGAATGGATTGTTCCTCTGGGTGGTTTGTGTGTGTGTGTGTGTGTGTGTGTGTGTGTCAAAAAAGTCAAAATGGTGGCACCTCCCAACTCACTGGTGGATCCTCCTGCCTGGCGCTGTGTTAATGAGAGGCAATTTCTACAGATAGTCCTCGACTTACAACAGTAATGACCATTTGAAGTTACAGCGGCACTGGAAAAAGTGACTTATGACCATTTCCCACACTTATGACCGTTGCAACATCCCCTTGGTCACATGATCAAAATTTAGACGCTTGCCAACTGACTCGTATTTATGACTGCCGCAGTGTCCCGGGGTCACATGATCCCCTTTGGAGACTATCTGACAAACCAAGTCAAGGAGGAGGCCAGATTCACTCAACAACCGTGTGAACTAACTTAACAACTGCAGTGATCCACTTAACCACAGTGGCAAGAAAGGTAGTAAAAATGGGACAAAACCCACTGAACCACTGTCTCACTTAGCAACAGAAATGTTGGGCTCCGTTTTAGTCATATCAAGGACTACCTGTAAAGGGGGGGGGGGAGTGTTGTGGCCTGTCGGCTGCCAGGCCCTCCAGCAGCTGAATCAGAGAAAGAGGAGGCGTGGGAGTCAGGGAGAAAGAGACGGAGGAGCAGCCCACAGTTCTAGAGGTGGCTGATGAGGAAGAGGAGGGACAGCTGGGTCCAGTGCCTGACGCGTGGATGCGCAAAAGGCAGAGGAGAGGAGAGCAGTGGAAATCTATGGGCTGGTCCTCGGGACGGAAAAGCCACCAGTGCTAGCAAAGCTCTGGGGATCAAAGGCAGGAGGCGGAGATGAATACATGGGGCAGACAACTATTCCTCTCCCTGCCGGACGGACTTGTCAGCCTGCGGTGAGAGAGAAACCTTTTTGCCGGCATTCCTAATAAAGGAATCTTTTGAGTTCACTTCAGAGGGTTTGTCATATTTGGGGAGCTGAGTCAGAACAGGGGGATATAAATAAATATATCTGGTTACAACCCAACCCCCTCCCTACCCACGAACACAGCTCTCCTGCTAGACCGTCCCGCACCCTGATGGCCTTTCCTTTCGGTCCCTTCTCCCCAGGCCGCCTCAGCCGCGGATCGTCCGCCCGGGATTGCAAAGCCGCCGCCGTGAGGAGCAGCCAGAACCTGCCCAGCACCAACCCAGCTACGGCGGGCCTCACCACCCGCTCCCTCAGCAGCAGCAGCCTGCAGAACAGGCCTTGGCGGTAGCCCAGCACCCTTTCGCGAGAATAAAAGAGGGCCCGTTTTCCTCGGGGCCGTTTAACCCGACAGGCCAGCCTCCCTCTTTGCTTTTTAGGAAGGTAGTTTGCACGGGGCGGGGAAGGGGGATGGGAAGCACGTTTTGGGGGAGCTGATCCCGCCGAGGGTTGTCATGTCTTCCCTCTTCCCAAGAGACCCACAGAATAACTGGGCTGCACTAGAGAAAAATTAGCCAGGAAGTGGCAGGTGCAATTGGACCAAAGTTTTGCTTTAACATGAAGCAGCTGGAGAGTTTCTGGGCGCAGCAAAAGGGGCACAGAGACTATTTACATCCTTCTCCCCTGCTCCCCCGGGAGCTTCCCCATAATAATCCTTGGATATACCGGGAAAAGAGCAAAAAAAAAAAAAAAAACCCACCCTTTCCTTCCTTGCCTCCAAAGCTATTTGGGCCTTAGAAAGGGGACCGGTCGATCAATCCCCAAGCTAAGAGGATTGGGACTGTGCAATGGGAAGCCCACCCCTCTTTTTATGCCTGGCACACCTAACAATCAGGCAGGGTTTGGGTGGCTTCCCAATCTTTTTTTGATCCCGATGCCCACAGACAAGAGGAAAAACAAGATGAAGCGCTGGCGAGGAATTTGAGGCAGTCAGGTTTCATGAAAGAGGGTTACCGTGTTTTTCGGAGTATAAGAAGCACCTTTTTCCCCAAAAAAAGAGGGTGAAAATCTGGGTGTGTCTTATACACTGAATACAGCAGTTTTGGCCCCCCGAAAACCCACCCCCTTCACCCAAATGGACACGCAGAGGTTTTGGGAGGCCTGCAAAGTGCTCCTGGGGTTGAGGAGGGGCAAAAACGAGTGGTTTTGCGCCCCCCCAGACCCCAGGAACACTTTGCAAGCCTCTCAAACTCTCTGCATTCCCCGTTTTCCACAAAAACCGAGGCGTGCAGAGGGTTTGGGAAGCCTGCAGAGTGCAAAAACTGTTTTTTTTAATTGACCTCTTCAAAATCTTGGTGCGTCTTATACTCCGGAAAATACGGTAATTTAGTTTAAATCTTTGTTCAGTAAAATCTCCACAAATAAGAGGTGGTGCCAGGAGCCACCTTACGGCCTTGCTCTTTGCCCTGCTGAGGTTTTCAAGGAAGGGATCAACCCCATTCCTCCCACCCACCGCCCTGGCTCCTGGGTGATTCCCTGCCCCCTTACAGTGGTACCAACGGAAAAGCCAACTTGTACCACTCAGGGAAAACTCTGTTAAATTGCACCCTGCATCATCCCCAGATCTGGAAGGGCTGCTGTGGGCAGCCACGGAGGGGAGATGGGTATGGCTGACGTGCGCCTGCCTGATGGGCCAAACTGGTGGGCGTGCAAAGAAGGGCTGGCACAATCTCTCAGCCTCTCTTTTTTCCCCGTAATGGAAAGCAGCATCAGGGGGCTGCATCACAGAGCGGCCAAACAGAGACCAGGGGATGGGCAGGGGAAATGGGCATTGCCCCCTCTCCCCTCAGCCCACTCCCTTAAAAAGATGGAAGAAGCTGTGCTTGAGAAAGCAATTTGGAGCTGAATTGCACATTCCCTTCCCTTCCGTCCTGCCTTTCCTTCTCTACTCCTTCTTGTCGGCTGCTGAATCACGATAAGGGAACAGCCAGGTTATTTCAGACATGGCCTGCTTTGTGTCTAGGATTAGCCCTGACGGAGGGGCACTTGGCCTTGGTGGGGCAGCAGGACAAAGGAGCGACAGCTGACGATGTCAGCCTCTCTACCCCCCACCCACCCCCAAGTATCCTGGCCACATTTATCAGTATTTGTCTGATGCTGGAGCGATGCTTTGGGGGCTCAGAATCTCGATCCTAAGAGGCCCCCATCAATGTTAATGGCTGTCTCTGCTCAAAGGCATCATAATGCTGCACTTTGGATGCTATCTTCATACTATCTGCCTGCTCAGCTGAGCTCTTTCCATACTCCACCTCTCTCACCCCTCGCCTAGAAGCTGGCCTGCCCCCACCCCCTTCCCTGCCCCCCCAATCCCTGCCCCCCCCCCTTGCATTTGCTGTTGGATTCATTCCCTTTGCTTAAACCCCCCTGAGGCTGAAAAGCGTGCATCGTCTTAGAGCCGGGGGGTCTCCAAACACGGCCACTTTTAAGACTTGTGGACTTCAACTCCCAGGATTCCCCAGCCCACCATGAGGAATTCTGGGAGTTGAAGTCCACAAGTCTTAAAAGTCGCCAAATTTGGAGACCCCTGGCTTAGAAGTCAAAAAGTTTCAACCTCTTTTGTTGGGTTGAACAAGAATTGACAATTCCTCTTTCAGTGCCCTTTGGTTATCACACCTGCCTCTGATTCTCCAGTGGGGTTTTTTTCCACCTTTTTTTCTTAAACCTTGGCAGCTTTAAGCTGGCTGGAGAATCCTGGGAGTTGAAATCCACACATCTTAAAGCTACCAAGATTGAGAAACTATCCCAGAGAGACAAAAAAAAACCCAAACCTGGACATCAAAAGCCCAAATTCAAAAAGGAACTCTACCAACCCTATCACCCCACTTCCCACAAGGTACCCCCAGTCTTTGCCATCCTTGGCAAACAACACCACAGTCCTTTCGGCAATGCCCAGAGTGAGTGGTATGCATGCTTTCAGGGGAAAAAAAAACCAATATTTAAAAAGGACTGAGGCTTTATACCTTCCCATCCTATTTATCTTCCCTCATCGCCTCCAACGCCAATAAGCCTCCCTGTGTTTTTCCTCTGTACAGATTTGTGTAAAATGTCTATTTTTATACTAACTTAATCGTGTGGTTTTTAAAAGTCTGAAGAAGGTTTGCGGGGCTTTGTCGTTGGGTTTTTTTTGGGGGGGGGGTCCGTGTTCCTGATTTTGTGTTGCATTTCCTTGATTTGCAGACCCCAACCTTTCTTGCTTGTGAGATTTTATAATTTTTGGCTCCAGAGCTGTTTGCTTCTCAGTTCTGCTTGGATAAACGATTGCCGGCTTTTTGCTACACCCTTGTCCATTCGGTTATTTGAATCAGGACCCGGAGCAAATGCTTCGCGAATAGATGAGCGGCTGGCTGTAATGGCATCCCAAATTGGGGCTTCCGGGCTGTGGCCGTCTCCTTTGCCACAGCAGCAGGAGAAGTCACCACAAGTTGTTAAGGTTGAGACCCCTAAGGATGTCTCTTCACCCAACCTTGTGATCCCTCTTCTCCAGATTCCTGATCCCGCCGCCCTTCCATCCTGACCCAGTAGCAATTTCTTGGCAGTTTGAGCCGAGGTTTGTGTAAATATCATGTCTTTATTACGACCAGGTTTGTGGGTTGATGTCAGTTTGATGTCCGTTTTTATTCTGCTTCCTTATTTTTAAATGTATTCAATCCACCTCTGTAAATTATTCAGGTGAACTAAAATCACATGTGTTTTCTTCTTAGCTTACAGTTTTGGTGTGCCTGGTAGTGTTTCTTTTTTTTTAAAAAAGTGTGTTATTTAATGTAAATTGTTAGCGCTGGTGTAACCGTCCCTCAGTAGGTCCTGAAAGCAGCGGCAGTCAAGCCACAGATTAGCAATGCAAGGAAAACGACCCCTTCAGAAAACTCCGGATTTTAGGACTGTTGGGAAAAACGGAGAAGGTTTGATTGGAATCGCTGAATACACCTCTCTTGCTTTGGTAAGCAAAAGGAAACGGCTCTTCACCCCTGGCTGGTGATATTTTCTTCTTCCCGCAATGTCTTGGGGTGGGAAAAGGAAATAAGAGACTGGTTGAAATCAATACAATTTGATTCTGTGGCTGTGGCTTCGTCCGAGTAACTGTGAAACTTCTACAGAGGTTTTGAAAAGAACATTGAACGCTAAAGACTCACAATCTCTCTAGAAGCGTCAAGCGTGAGGCTCGTATCCAGAACCTTTTTCGGAGGATCAAGCCTGCACTTTGGTGTGACCAATGGGCATAGGGTGGTGTGTTTCCGTGCCTGAAGTTTGCCCAAAGAACGGAACCATCTGGTGCAGCAGAAGGACACATGCCACTGCCAGGATTCCTTCACCCCAAAGAACCTTTTTAAAATCCTTGGCTTTTGGAAGACCTGACCTGCTCAGTGGATTTGGTATGCTTTACTCATTAAGCGAATTAAGGCAGCTGCTGCTGCTGCTTCTTAGCGCTTCCATTTTTGTGCTGTGTCTGACTTGCCTTTTATATGGTTTGCCTCTTAATAAATACAGAACGGCGTGCTATTATTTTTAAGCGGGTTCATTTGCTTTCCCCAGACAAGTTGAGACTCTAGAAAAAGTGCAGAGAAGAGCAACCAGGATGATGAGGGGACTGGAGGCTAAAACATATGATGAACAGTTGCAGGAACTGGGCAGGGCTAGCCTGGGAAGAGAAGGACCAGGGGAGAAAGGAGAGCAGCCTTCCAATGTTTGAGGGGCTGCCCCAGAGAGAAGGGGGTCAAGCTATTCTCCAAAGCACCCGAAGGCCAGGCAAGGAACAATGGATGGAAACTGACCAAGGAGAGATTCAGGATATAAGGAGAAATTTTCAGACAGTGAGAACAATCAACTAGGGGAACAGAAGTTGCCTTCAGAAGTTGTGGGAGCTTCATCACTGGAGCCTTTCAAGAAGAGACTTGAGTGCCCTCTGTCAGAAATGGTAGAGGGTCTCCTTGGGTGGGGTGGGGGTGGGACTAGATGACCTACAAGATCCCTTCCAATCCTGTTACTCTATTAAAGATGCTAATGACCTGTGGACTTCAACTCCCAGAATTCTTGAGCCGGTCATGCTGGCTGAGGAATTCTGGGAGTTGAAGTCTTAAAAGTTCCCCACTCCTGCCCTAACAGCTGAAAAACTCTTCTTTTCAAAGGGAAGATTCAACCCTTACACTCAGCATCAACATTAAAATGGAGACAGTCCTATGTAGGTCATTTTTTAATTTACGGTCGGTAGTCATGACGGTTGTGAAGCAAATCACTCAGGTGACCGTCCAATCTTACAATCTTTTTTGCAGCAGCAGTTAAGCGAATACAGCTGTCCTAAGGCAGCTGCCATGATGGTTAAGCAAACACCCCAGTCGTTAAACGAACTCACTCTTCGCTATGAGCGGTTTTTGCTGAAAACGGAAAGCAGATGCCGGTTGTCAGCAGAAATGTCATAAAATGAGTCATCTGACTGGGATGCTGCAAACGGTCATAAAAGGAGATAGGTTGGATTTTTATTTTTATCAAATTTATTTTAATCAAATGCTTTTGGAGTAAACATCTACCTAAATATAGTTTTCTATTTAAGATACATTCATAATTAAGTTTACTCAGCATGATATGGAGCTTAGTTGTGTAGCGTGAGTCTCTATATTCTGCAATATGGGACTGTCGGTGAGTCAACAGCGGGTCAGAAGAGGAGCTGCTGTGGGACAGATGACAGCTGCTCTTTCAAAATTAGGACTTATATTGAGTTGATTTAAATCAAGCCCTTTTTGCTAGTGATTTAAATCAAATCCACCCTGGGAGAAATTATGGGGGGGCCTTTGGTGCTCTCTGAGCTTGCATATTTTTCTTGCAGATGTCTCGTGACCCAAACGAGGTAACATCCTCAGGGCTAGGAAGGAGTGAAGGTTGCTGTATTCTACTGGTAATATAATAATATTCTCCAGCTGATGGCACAGGAGGGTCCAGGAGTGGGTTGTTCAATCCTTATTTGCCCAAGAGACTGAGTCAGAATTGAAGCCACGCCTCCAGCTTCCTCTGCTGATATCCAATTCCAACTCAGTCTTGCCCGAAAAGAGATGTAAAAAACCTTTGCTGCTAGTGAAAATTGGTTTTCTTTCCTAGCATAGTTTACATTTTTTTTCTTTTAATTGATGTCACTACTGGATGGAAGGTGTTTGAAATTGGCTCACAAGTTTTTTCTTCCACCTGCTTGTGCTAGAGTAGCTAATTGTATGGGCTAGACCCTGCTGGAAGTCCCAGGTTCCTCGCAGGCAAGCTCCGGCTGGGCCGGCCATCGGAGTCCATTGCGGCTCTGTTTAAATTGCTTCCGATTACTGGCTCGTGAGTGGACCAGGGAGGTTACCCTGCATTGCCGATGGCTGTCAGGGGCTGCAGCAGGCATACATTGAGGCTGCGAGGAGAGGAGCGCGTGTGCACCACGCTGGCGTTCCCACATAGCTGCAAACGATCCGGAATGACAGGAGGGCTCAACTGGCGCTGGCTGTTAATTGCGGAGGGCTGCGCGGCCCACTGGATGATCTCGGGGCCGTTTGCTTGCCCGCACCATTGGTTTTTGTCTGGAGGCTTCTCTCTCGTGAGTATGGGGCCCTGTGAGCGGCCATTTTGGGAGAGCTCCTTGGGCGGTGGCCATCTTGGGAAGGTCCTCGTGGCGGCGGCCATTTTTTTAGTGGCCATTTTGTTGAACCTTTGGGGGGAGGCACATGGTCAGTGACCATTTTGTTTCCCTTTTTTCTCTGCCACGAGGCTCATTGCGACTGCAGGCTCCGGTGAGGTCAGTCGCAGATCAACAACAGGAGTTTTGTCGCTGTGTTGGTTGCTGAACCGGTCAGGTGCGGCCTTGGGCAGAGAATTTGCTACAAGACCATGGCTGATTCCCACCGTGAAAGTAGCTCTGGGGCGACTTCTGCAGCTCCTTCAAAGAGCTTCAAGAAGAGAAAGGGTTCCCCACAGGATCCTCCTCCACTGGTGAAGCGAGCTCCCTCCAGGCAAGGGGGTGCAGGGGATGGGGAGAAGGCCCCTTTGCCCTCGGTAAGGTCCACCACACACACCATCTGAGGGCGGCTCCACTTTCTCCATCCCCTTCCCCTTCAAAGGTCTCTGGATCCCCAAGGGCCAATTCGATCTCACCCCCACTCTCGGAAGTGAAGGACGAGGAAGGCGAGTACCATCCGCCTACACGCATTATGCCTGTTCCTGACCTGGGGCATAGGCACCAGCTGGCACCCAGGCCTGGGCCTAGTCATGACGTTGGTGATTTTGAGGACTTGCCTGATAACATTCAATCTCTTATTCATCGAGCCATTGCACATGGTGTAGCCCTCCAGGGCCGGCCTTCTGACCAGGCGGATGCAGAGCTGATGGAGGTCAAGCGCAGACGCATCCAGGATCCGGTTGCTCGATCAGACAGGATGCAGGGAGAGGTCTCCCCTTCGCTGAGCAGCAAGGTTTCGCTCCAGGGAGAGGAAGAGCAGAAGGAGACGGAGCTTTCTGATGATGAAGGTTTGGCGCCGGATACTCCAGCCTTTGCCGGTTTGTTCCCTCCTAATTCCATTTCTTGCTATTTAAAGCCAGGAGCACCGCAGCCGATGAAACGGAGGATGGCAAACAAGGAGAAGGAGACCGCGGCTGAGGCCTCAACTTCCAAGGCAGCGCCTAAGAAAAAACGTTTCTTTGTGGAACCCGCGGCGCGGAAAGAGGAAATCCCTGCACCAAAACGGTTTCTGGATGTCATTCAGAAGCAGTGGGCCAAGCCAGGTACTTTCCCCACCCAGGGTGGGAATGACAGACGGTTCTATAATATGGATCCTGACTTCTCCCAGGCATTACAGGTTCCAAAGGTGGATGCCCCTGTGGCCGCCCTGGCATCCCCAACTCCCATGGTGGCAAGTGATGTAGCCGACAATCTGAAGGCAGAAGATAAGAGGACTGAACTGGCATTGCATAAGACCTTCCTGGCGGGAACATGGGCGATCAAGGCCGCTTCCTTCATGTCTTTCTTCAATCGTGCCACGCTGATGTGGCTTGAACAAATGCAGGAGCATGTGCCAGCGCACAATGTGCGGCTGCTTCAAGACATCAGCAAGGTCATGGCTGCGGCCCAGTTTTTGGCAGATGCTACCTTGAACGCCACTAAGTTTGCCTCCAGGGCTCGCTCTTCCTCTGTTTCAGCTAGGCGGATGGTATGGCTTCGAAACTGGCAGGCAGAAGCCAAAGCGAAGTGGAAGCTGGCGGCAGGCCTGTATGCGGGAAAAAAGCTGTTTGGCGAGGTTCTGGACCCAATCCTCATTGAGGATAAGAACAAACGTAAGGTTTGCCTGCCACGACTAAGAAGCAGAAACACAAGTACACACCATATACACGTAGGGCACCCTATAGGGGTACTGACACAGACTATCATTATAAGCCTCGGAATTTTCAGCCACGTCAGGACAGGGGGAAGGCTAGGTTGTCTTACAGGGACAGGTCACGCTTCCAACCCCAGGGTAGGCGGCCCTTTTGGGGGGGGGGGCAGAAGCCCCTTCCGCCGGAATAAATGAGCGGGTTGGACGGCTCCCATTGGTGGTCGGTTGGCGTTGTTTGCCGAGCGATGGGAGAGTATTACTTCAAATCTCTGGGTCCTTAACACAATGAAGTTTGGCCTGTGACTGGAATTCCTATCCCTCCCTCCGAATTCTTTTTGTACGTTTACATCCTCCAAGTGCGCACTTAAGAGACAGCTCATGCGCCAGGCGATTGACCATCTGGTGGAGATCCAGGCGCTGGAGGTGGTTCCTCAAGAGGACCGGGGGAGGGGGTTTTATTCCAACCTCTTTGTAATTTCTAAAGTCCTCTGAGGGTTGGAGGGTGATCCTTGACCTTAAACGGTCGAACCGTTATGTAGTTTACAAACGGTTCAAGATGGCATCCCTTCTTTCCATCCGGGAGGGTATCAGGGAGGGCGACTACCTCGCATCCATTGACTTGACGGAGGCTTACCTCCATGTAGCTATCCTCCCTGAACACAGGAAGTTCCTTAGGTTTTCCTACACTGGTGAACACTACCAGTATAGAGCTCTTCCCTTCGGCCTTGCCTCGGTGCCCAGGACTTTTACCAAGGTCCTGGCAGCCCTGGCTGCCCATCTCAGAACGGTTCCACTCAGGCTTCATTGTTATTTAGATGATATCCTCCTCCAGGCGGAGTCGCCAGAGAGGTCCCTTCAAGACCTAAACCTAACAGTGGAGACCCTGCAGAGGTATGGGTTCTCAAGAGCCACATGCGACCGTCTACCAGACTGTTGTATTTGGGAGCGATCATAGATTCCTCCTCCGGTATGGTTTTCTTCTCCCAGGATCGTAAGGCTAGCCTGGTAAAACTGGTCAACCAGATGCAGAGAGAGCAGCGTGTACCCAGAGTTACCTTATCCCAGTTGTTGGGGAAGATGATTTCATGCTGATCTTGTTCCATGGGCGAGGCTCCATGCTAGAACCCTCCAGTGGTTCTTGCTCCCATACCAAAAGAGCAAGCACAGCACCTCGTCCTTCCAGGTTGTGGACTTTGCCAGCGTTAGCCAGAGGGAGCTGGAGAAACTTACCCTGACCACAGACGCAAATCTTTATGGCTGGGGGGGCATTGTTGGGGACACAGCTGGCCCAGGGTTGGTTATCCCCTCGGGACCTTACACATAACATAAACTGACTGGAGCGGCATGCGGCTCATCTGGCCCTTCAACACTTTCAGGCCCTTGTAGAGCAAAGACACGTCCTACTCCTGATGACAACGTGGCCACGAAGGTGCATGTAAACAGGCAAGGGGGGACTCACTCCAGAGCCCTCTGGGTGGAATCTCAGTGCCTGAGCCATTGGGCGGAGAGGCACCTGTTGTCCATCAAGGCAGAGCACATATCCGGAGACGCCAACCACCAGGCGGACTGGCTCAGCAGGGCCACGGTGGACCAGACGGAGTGGCAGCTGGAACCAGAATTGTTTGAGGAGATCTGCAGGAGATTCGGACGGCCAGTGGTAGACCTCTTTGCGTCTCCAGAAAACGCTCAGCTCCCCAGATTTTTCACACGGTTCCCGACTCAGGGAGCGGAGGGGAGCAGTGCCCTCCACAGCAGGTGGCCCCCGGGTCTGCTCCTTATGTCAGATTCGGGTTAATGCCAGGCTTCCAAATAGCATCCAAAAGTAAGTCAGAGTCCGAGGCAAAGGATTCCTCAAAGTTCCAATTGATGAAGAGAGCCATGTTGGCACATCTGGGAAAACCCAAATCTGAAAGCTTCCTGGTTTTCCCCACCCAGTTGAAAGTTCAAGATCTTGCCCCCACCCCACCCACCCACAAGTCCACCCCATAGTCCAATCTCCCACTGCCAAGCTGGCAGTTCCACCCATCCAGTTCCGGTCAGGTGCAGAGGTGCAGAGAAGAAAGGATGACCTTGGCTTTCTAGAAAGAATGTTGTTATGGCTACATATCCTCTAACTCCCTACAATCCCCCCTCCCATTTTCCCACAATAGAAAAGACATAGTAGAATATTAGAAAGGGTGGCAGGACAAAGATCCAAGAGAAGAGATGGCTGCAGGCCTGGCACCTTACTACCGTAGCACTGATGATGTTACCTAGTTTGGGTCATGAAACATCGGTAAGAAAACAAGCTCAGAGAACACCAAGAATCCCTCATTTCAACCCTGAGCTACAAATATTCTCCTTTATTTGTAAGGAGACATTGCTTGACCATGAGAAGAATCGTATCAGTGGTTGGGGGTGCGCCAACACTGGAAGTTTACAAGAAGAGATTGGACAGCCATTTGTCTGAACTGGTGAAGGGTCTCCTGCTTGAGCAGGTGGTTGGACAAGACCAGTACCAGGTCACAGCATGCCAGAAACTGGATTGCGGAAACAAGCAAAGCCCCATCTGCGAGATGCGGGCATCACGCAAAACCATACATCCGTCTGGTCTGCGGAAAAATTTCCATGGAACCGGTCCCTGGTGCCCAAAAGACCAGTAGATGACCTTCAAGGTCCCTTCCTACGTTATCCTACTCTTAAGCTACTGAATCCTGAAATGAGAACTTCTTCCAGTATTTCATATTTAACTTATAACTTTTATCTCCCGTCACTTGGACTTGCTTAGTTCAAAAAAGTGCCGGGCACACAAAAAACAAATCCACACACAACGGTCCAAGTAGAACTACTTTATTGCTGAAAACCCGATGCACAGGAATCTTCTCGACTATCAGCGCCTGCCAGGAGTTAGATGTCAGGGCCAGTGGAATTCCAGGGAGGTTAGATTTCATTCGCTTGTGACTACGTAGGGATGCTAGGCTGATCCCTCCTTTGACTCCACTCCCAGGTTCTGCCGCACTACCACTACTACCAGCAGCAGAAATGCAGCAGGAGCCGGTGATGTGCAAAGGGGCTATTGGTAAGAATCAGGCGCCCCTGGGTGAATCCCAAATGCGGGCTGAGGGCCAGGCGGCCTGGGGCAAGACCGTCGCCGTAAGCCCATCCCCTCCGGCTTAGTAGGGGTGGTCCCGCGTGTGCTCCATGATGACCATCAGGGCAAGCCAGGTTTCCTCTGCCGTGGGAATGATCTGGTTAGCCGGGAGCAGGAACCCGTATCGGCCCTTGTCTCTCAGCTCAAAGGTGTAGGAGTACTTAATGCCTTGGTTGTAGGTCCAGTCAATCGTGCCTCCGTCTGCTTTGTCTAGAGACAGGAAAGGGGGTGCAAAAGAAGACGAGCTCGTGAAAACCGTCTTTCGAGCAGGACAAAAGCACCCATAACCCCTCTCCCTTTGAGCACTGATGACGTTGCCTAGCTGGGTCATGAAACGTCTGCAAGGAAGCAATCAAGCTCAGAGAGCATCAATCACCTTTCCTTCTCCTCCTCCCCTCTCCCTTTCCCCCTTCACAAATCCACTCCCTTCAGCATTGATAACGTTACCTAGCTGGGTCATGAAACGTCTGCAAGAAAATGAGTCCTCCTCCTCTCCACAACCCCCTTTCTCTTTTAGCACTGATGATGTTACCTAGTTAGGTCGTGAAAAGTCTGCAACCAAACTCGGCACCAAGGAGCTCGTAGAAGTACTTTCTCCTCTCCCTTCCTTTCTCCTCCTCCTCCCCTCTGCAAACCTCCCTCTCTCCTAGCACTAATGATGTTACCTAGTTAGGTGTTAAAATGTCTGCAACCAAACTCGGCACCAAGGGGCTCACAGTAGTACTTCCTCCTCCCCTTCTCCATTCCATAAAGCCTACTCTCGTCTAGCACTGATGATGTTACCTACCAGTAGTTGGGTAATGTAAGGTGCTCAAGAAAACAACCAAGCTAAGCGAGCATCAAGGACAACTCCTCTCTGCAAACCCAACTCCCTTCTAGCACTGATGATGTTACCTTGTTAGGTCATAAAACATCTGCAACCAAACTTGGCACCAAGGAGCTCATAGTAGTACTTCCTCCTCCTGCTGTCTGCAAAACCCACTCCCTCCCAGCACTGATGATGTTACCTAGTTAGGTCGTGAAACGTCTGGAAGAAAACTATCCCGCTCGGAGAGCATCAAGGATCCCAGACATCAGATTCCCAACCCAACCAAGGAACCCCCAAGATCCTTCCCATCAATACTAACGAAGCAGGCCATGGGTGCTGAGTGTAAACAACTATGGTGAGCGTGGAGAGGACCTTATTTTTTTCCACCGAGACCTAAAATTGCAGTATTGTCTAACACACCGAACTGGGTCATGGAGAAGGACGGAATGTCCTACCAGCCAGAAAACCCTATCGGTTCTCAGACTCAATTAGCCTTAAATGGGATTAGATTTAGGCCTGTAGCCACATGTCCACTGAACCATTAACTACCAACCAGTTCCTCCAGTTTGTAAAGATTTACTCCCTCCTTCTGTAAGACGGGGTCTTAGAGAGACCTCACCAGCCTAGGACGACTCACAGCAAGCAGGTGGGCGTGACTGGGTGGGGATGGCCAGGTCGATGTGGAGGCTCAGGCAGCTGGCTTGGCACAGCTGGGTGAGCCTGGCCAGGTAGGCGCAACCACATGGGAATGGGCAGGTGGGCGCAAAACAAGTCACCCTGGGCAACGGGCTGTGCCTGGCTGCTGTGAGGCGTCCCTTTCCACATGGGGCACTTCATCACTGGCTGTTCTGACCGAAGCTTCCCGAGATCATGAAGCAAAGTTCTGGTCCCGACAAAAACCCCTTGTATTAATTTATAGTGAATTCCTCTCATTCACATCCGGCAAAGTCTTTCAAAGGAGGATTTACAGTCACAGACCTTCTCTGGCTTGGAGAGCTGCCAGGCCGATCTCTGCAGAACTTGGCCAGGAGCCTCAGAGAGTCACAAGCCAATTAAGAGAACTGATTGTCTCCTGCAAGCTCCACTCCCCTTTGGCTCCTCCTTTATTTCCTCGGGGAGGGACCATTCACCATTTACCTGTGGCCTTACTCCCAAGTTGACCCCTGTTCCTTAGCTGTTCCCTTCGTCTGGCAACTCTGCACATGCGCACAGTGGGAACAGGCTCCAGCTGTTCCTCTGCCTCACTGATGTCTGACTCCGAAGGCAGCTGATAACTGTCAAGGACTGTCACCAACGACGGTGGCTTTAATAATAGAATGACAGCGATGGGAGGGACCTTGGAGGTCTTCTAGTCCAACCCCCTGCTCAAGCAGGAAACGATTTACTGGATTCCTTATGGACTCAATCCACTACGCAATCCTGATGTCATCCAGGCCATGCTTGTCCCAAAGGTGCTTTTTTTTTCAAGAGGTAACTGGACTTTTTGGTTTTTCTTTGAAGATGTTTCTCTTCTCATCCAATAAGCTTTCTCAGTTCTGACTGGATGATGGAGGAAGGAAGGATTGGTACTCCTTGCAGGCAGCTGGACATTTGCATCCTTTTAGAGGGTCGTTGAGGCCACCTGGAGGTTTCTCTGTTCATGGAGTCACACCTGAGTAGTGCAAGTGGGTATGGAGGAAAAGGACTGTAACTCCAAGTCTCCACCCCCATTTGCACCACTCAGGTGGCCCTCAACGACCCTCTCAAAGGATGCAAATGACCAGCTGTCTGCAAGGAGTCTCAATCCTTCCTTCCTCCATTATCCAGTCAGAACACAGGAACTTCAGGGATGAGAAGCAAAACATCTTCAAAGACAAAAACAAGAAAGTCCTGTTGCCTCTTGGTGGGAAAAAAGCACCTTTAGGATAAATAATCCTAATCAAACCATAGGCCCATTCCAATACAGGTAGTACTTGACTTACGACCCCCCCCCAAATTCTGTCGCTAAACAAGACATTTATTAAATATCCGTTTTCTCCCGTTTTAACACCACCTTGCCACTGCTCTTAAGCGAATTTCTGCGGTTGCTCATTTAGTAACCTGGTTGTTAAGCGAATCTGGCTTCCCCCATTGCTTGTCAGACAGACGCCGAAGGGGAATCACGTAACCCTGGGACGTTGCAACTGTCATAAATGCGAGTCCCAGGCCAAGCCTCTAGAATTTTGATCACGGGACCAGGCAGGGGGGTGCTACCACAATTGCACAAAAAGTGGCCCTGCCCCCTTTTCTTACGGTGCTGTGGTAACTTCGAACGGTCACTAAACGAACGGTCATAGGTCCAAGACCCCCTCCAATTCATCGGGTGGCCATTTCAGTCACTTACAGATGGTGGTGATGATGTTGCCGTATCTGTATTTGGTTCCGTGAAGGGACTCCAGAGCAGTGACGGCCTTCTTGGCCAGAGCATCCTGGGAGGAGAAAGGAGGAGAGGAGATGGGAGGACCAAGGGTGGAGGTGAAGTTTCTAGGGGTGATGAGCAGCCGAGGGAAAAGGTCTGGCTGAGAAGAAGTTAAGGTGGCCTGTTGGGTTGGCCAAGCATTCTTTGGGTCACCCACGATTCACGACCACGATGGAGCCCAACGTTTCTGTGGTTAAGCGAAACATTGGTCCAGTGAATTTCCTCCCCAGGGGAGGAAATTTTTCTTCTCCCCGTTGGTAAGTGAATCGCTATCGTCATACGGTTGTGATAGCAATCTGCACTCCTTGCTAGCACTGTTGACGTTACCTAGTTGGGTCATGAAACGTCTACAAGAAAACCACCCAGCTCAGGGAGCACCAATCGCCCTTCCTCCTCCTCCTCCCCCCGCTCTCCCTTTCCCCCTCCACAAGCCCACTCCCTTCAGCCCTGATGATGTTACCTAGCTGGGTTGTGAAACGTCTGCAAGAAAATATGCGAGCTCAGAGGACCCCATCCTGTCAACTCCAGGCTACAATTATTCTCCTTTATATTTTAATCTTTTGAATAAAATTATATATATATATCTACGTAGGGATGTGTGTGTGTGTAATTTTATTCAAAAGATTAAAATCCAAAAATCCCCCAAAGTCAGAACAAAACTAGACGAGAACATTATAAAAGACATGTGAATTTTCGGATGGTTCTTCCGAGGAAGCTTACCAGCTCCTGATGATCTGCCGCTTTCTCGTTGGTGTAACCGTAAGGGAAGAGGAGCATCTGGGAGTAGCTGTGGATGGAGACGAAGGCCTTGATGTTGCCGTGTTGCCGCACAAAATCCGCAATGGCTTTCACCTCTGGTTCAGACTCCGCATAAGGTCCGCGGTAAGTTTCGGAGCAGGGGTTCCCGCTGGAGCCAGTCCCTGCAATGCAAACGACAACCCAGCGTGCCTTGACTGTTGCGCAACGGCAAGTGGTCCTCTACTTATAACCACAATTGGGGCACTGATTTCTTCAGTGACAAAGCAGCCCACCCCCCAAATGTTTTACCTCCAAAGCCTGCTGCCCAATTCCGGTTGGGGTCAACTCCGATGCAATTGGATCCCTCTATCTTCGATCTGGTCTTACGCCACATACGGTTCTACGGATCAAGAATGCCCATCAATAGCAATAGCACTTATATGCCGCTTCACAGGGCTTTCCAGCCCTCCCTAAGCTGTTTATAGTCAGCCTATTGGCCCCAACCATCTGGGTTCTCATTTGACCGATCTTGGAAGGATGAAAGGCTGAGTCAACCTTGAGCAGCTGAAGATCGAGCTCCTGGCAGTGGGCAGAATTAGCCTGCCATACTTCATTCTCACCACTGCGCCACCACAGCTCCAATGAATGGCAGAAGGAACTAGAAGCTAAAGCATTTTCATGCTGCACCTCACATTTGCCACCGATGTTCCACCACCAGGAACAGGTACCTTGGTGTGTGTGTAGGCATAACCATCCGGATTGGTGACGATCTCTAAGAAGATATCGAACTGGTCCGTGATGGATGTGAGAGAAGGATCCTTCCCGATATCTTCAAAGATCTAAAGAGGATTGAAATCAATTGAATGAAGCTGTTTACTGGCCAGATGCCCTTCCTATTGCCAGTGCGGAGTTTTATTCAGCAGTTATAATCTCATTTTGCCCAGAGAGAGAAATATCTGCCTCTACCTAGGATCGAACTCACAGCCTCCAGATTGTGAGGCAAGAGCTCAACCTCTAGGCCGCAGCACCACTCTACATTGCATCCATTGATCTGCCGTAACAGTGCATTTATGGCAGTGGCCCCCAATCCTTTGGGCACCAGGGACCGCTTCCGTGGAGACAGGTTCTCCGCCGACCAGAGGGGGGCGTGGTTTCGTGTGCTGCTTGCATCCCACGGATGGGGCTTCACTTGTTTGTGTGGCCCAGTTTGTGGCATGCCGTGGACCAGTACCTCTCCACAGACCGGGAATTGGGGACCCCCGGTTTATGGGATCACTATGATGGGACACCCTTCACAAGCCAACTTATTTTAAGACCTGGAGTGGGGGGGGGGAGAATCTAGAAAATATCAGATTGGCAATGGCTTTTATTTTATTTTATTTTTTTTCTTTTAAGACTAAATGGGGAACAGAAGCCATGAAATGGGGTGGGGGCAGAAGTGCTGGACCATCCCCCTTTTTCCTGCATTTGAGTATCATCATCATCTTTTAATGACCCCATAATTCTTTTTCGGGGGTAGAGTCTGGGCAACTGAATGAAGCTGGGTGTTTCCTGGCCAGATGCCTTTCCTGTTGCCAGTGCAGAGTTTTGTTCAGCAGATACATTCTCATCGTGCTCAGAGAGAGAAATATCTGCCTCTACCTAGGATCAAACTCGCAGCCTCCCGATTGTGAGTCACCACACCACTCGGAAAATTACAGGACTATCTCTAAGGAAAAACAAGATTGTATATAGATAGTTTTTCCACTCACAATCACAATTGAGCCCCAAATTTCTGTCGCTAAGCAAGACATTTATTAACCGGATTTTGTTCCATTTTACAACCTTTCTTGTTGCAGTCGTTCTATGAACCACTGCAGTTGTTTTAAGTGAATAACATGGGTGTTAAATGCTGGTCAGAAAGTAACAAGAAGTAATCAGGGACACTCATCAATAGGAGTGCCAAATGTCTGCATTTTAATCACGGGACTGCAGTGGTCGTAAGTGTGAAAAAATCAGTTTTTTCCGTGCCCTTGTAACTTCGAATGGTCACTAAAATGAACTGTTGTACACCGAGGACTACCTGTAGTGCAATTGGAGCCCTCTTCAATCCGTCATCTAACCCTGATCTAACCAAGATATGATGGTTTAGCTTTCCCCTCTCCTGCTTACAGAAGGTTTGTGGCTGTTACCTTCTTTGCAAACCAAATTCCGCTGGCTTGAGTGACCCACTCGCGGGAATGGATGCCGGTGTCAATCCAGATCGCTGGCCGGTTGGTTCCCCCGGTGCTAAACTGTGCCAAGCAAAGAACAAACAGAGGCCTTCAATCTAAGCAACCATTTTGACTTGCATCTTACAGACATTTCATGACCCAACTAGACAGGGATTAGATTCAGCCGGTTCGGACCGGTTTGCCGAACTGGTTGTTGCAAGGACTGGCTGGCCCTACCCCTCCCAGGAGTCTCCACGTGGCCTGTTTTGGGTACCAGGAAGTGCATGGAGGCTCTGGGAGGGCAAAAAACAGGCCTACCGGAAATTCTGGAAGTCTGGAAACTGACTTGTTTCCGGCTTCTGGAGGGCCTCCAGAGCACAGAGAGGCCATTTTTGCCCTCCCAGAGGCTCAAGGAAAGCTTCCAGAGCCTGGGGAGGGTGAAAAGAAGGAGGAGGAGGAGGAGGAGGAGGAGGAGGAGGAAGAAGAAGAAGAAGAAGAAGAGGAAGAGGAAGAGGAAGAAGAGGAAGAAGAAGATGATTACTGTGGGGTCCTTGGTGCTCTCTGAGCTTGGTGGTCTTTTTGTAGATGTTTCATGCCCCAACTAGGTCACATCATCAATGCTGGAAGGGACGGTGTTTATTCTCTGTTTATATACTTCACTGATGATGTTACCTAGCTGGGTCATGAAATGTCTACAAGAAAACCACCAAGCTCAGAGAGCACCAAGAGCTCCACAGTTCAATCCTGAGCTACCGATGTTCTCTTCTCTTGGAATTTAGTTATGTTGAAAAGACACGACAACTTTTCCCCCATCCAGAAGTCCTCCCTCCAAAATGAGCATCCAAACGAAGACTTACCTTCAGGACATTGATTGGGCGTCCTTCAGTTGTCTGGCCAATCTCAATCTTGCTGACCAGGAGGGGTTTCGTGCGCACCAAGAGGTCCATGAAGCTATAGATCTAGCAGCCAAAGAGCAGATGCCAAAATGAGGTCCATAAGTGGTCCTCTGGAAGTCTTCTCCACTACTGAATTCAACTATTCGCAATCGTAAAATGGTTGGAGACTTTCACCGTGCCTTAAATGTACTTACTGTATCCAAGTCGTGGTAAGCAGCAAAGTTAAAATTGGTGAGTGACAACTCTGGGAGTTGTCGTTGGCGCATCATTTGACTCCTCTCCTCCTCAATCAGTTTCTGAAGGAGACAACAAGGAGAATCACAAAGGTCAGTTGAGCAGGAGGTTAATCTTTCCTCTGCGTTTTCCACTCATAGCTAAATTCCACTCCATCCTTCTGCAGAGTCAAGGATTTTTTCTCAAATCCATTCTCCCGTTGATCCATCGAAACCCTTGCAGGAATTTCAGGAAGGTAAAGGTTCCCCTTGCACATATGTGCTAGTCGTTCCCGACTCTAGGGGGCGATGCTCATCTCCGTTTCAAAGCCGAAGAGCCAGCGCTGTCCAAAGACGTCTCCGTGGTCATGTGGCCGGCATGACTCAACACCGAAGGCGCACGGAACGCTGTTCCCTTCCCACCAAAGGTGGTCCCTATTTTTCTACTTGCATTTTTTACCTGCTTTCAAAGTGCTAGGCTGGCAGAAGCTGGGACAAGTCACAGGAGCTCACTCCGTTACGCGGCGCTAGGGATTCAAACCGCCGAACTGCTGAGCATTCTGATCGACAAGCTCAGCATCTTAGCCACTGAGCCACCGCATCCCTTCTGAAAATTTCAGGAAAGCCAACCCCAAGCCCTTGGTCATGTTGGCCAACTCATCTGATGGAAGAGCAGCCTAGAACTTCTTTCAATCCATAACACTGACTGAAAACACCTGATGGTCTGTAGAGGATACCTTCTTAACTACGGGGTTTCAACATTAAGATAGGGTCAACTTCCTACACTACATTTTTGGAGACGAGCCTAAAACATACAGCATATACCAGAGTTAGAAGTGACTTGGGAGGTGGTCTAGTCCAGCCCCCTGGTCACAGAGGAAATCTTATTCCATTTCGGACAAATGGCTGCCCAATCTCTTCCTGAAAACCTCCAGTGATGGGGCATCCATAACTTCTGTTCCACTGATTAACGGTTTTCACTATCAGGAAATTTCTCCTTAGTCCTAGGTTGAATCTCTCCTTGATTCGTTTCCATCCCTTGCTGCTGCTTCTACCTTCAGATGTTTTTGGAAAATAGATGGAAGCCCTCACTTTTTGTGGCATCCCCTTAGAATTACAGTTCAATACGATTATGTAGACGCAGTGTTTCTCAACCGTGGCGACTTTAAGTCCTGTGGACTTCAAGTCGCCACGGTTGAGAAACACTGATGTAGAGTTTCTCCGTCATCCGGGTCATGGTTGTCCCAAAGGAAAAGTAACTCTGGGACACTTCCATACGTTCTTCTCCATGGCCCACTGCTTCTGATTTCAGATCTTTGAGATTACAAGAGTGGCTCTTTCCAGGACCAACATGTCCACCTCATGTGGTCGGAGCACTCACCTGAACGTTGTCGATCATGATGGAGTATTGGATGCCATTGGTCTCCAGGAAGACCTTGACCCCTTGGAGGCTGGAAAACGGCACACGGACATCTATGGGGAGGTCGGGATGAGCCGGTGCTCGCCAGAAGTCCAGCTACGCATCCAAATGAGAATGAAGAGAGAAGATTATTGACACATGTCATCATCGTCGTCATCTTCTTTTAACAACCTCATAATCCCTTGCAGTGTGGAGTCTGGACAACTATATGGATATGTTTACTGGCCGGATGCCTTCCTGTCACCAATGAGGAGTTATATTCAGCAGATATGAACTTTGGAAACACATCCTATATAGCTCAAGAACAATTTCCTATTTCTTCAAAATTCTTTATTAATGAATAACTTCATCATTCTGACCCCTGATCGTAGGAAAGGTTCTTGTTAATCGGTACCTGAAGATTCTCCAGAGCTTCCAGCTCCTTCAACGTCTCCACCTGAGCTCCATCAGCAGCCGTGATTCTGAGCACCTGATGTCTGCGGAACAGAATAACAAGAGTTGGAAGGGACCTTGTAGGTTATCTAGTCCAACCTCCCTTACCCAAGCAGGAGGCCCTACACCATTTCTGACAGAGGGCAATCCAGTCTCTTCTTGAAAACCTCCAGGGATGAAGTTTCCACAACTTCTGAAGGCAACTTCTGTTCCACCAGTGGATTGTTCTCCCTGTCAGGAAACTCTTTATTTCCAGGTTGAATCTCTCCTGGATCAGTTTCCACCCATTATTCCTTGTCTGGCCTTCGGGTGCTTTGGAAAATAGCTTTACCCCCCTCCTCTCTGGGGCAGCCCCTCAAATATAGGAAGACTGCTATCCTGTCTCCCTCTTCAGTGAGTGGGTTTTTGTATTTTTACATCAATTAGGAAAAGCCAATCTAGTCACCTACAAATCTTTTGTATAACAGCTACCCCAGTTCCATATCAGCCTGCCTCAGTTTGTGTGGGTGACAGAAACAGAATCCCCCCCCCCCAAAAAAACGGCATATATTAAAATGAAATTATGTTGCATACAGCTCTCAAAGAGTCACCACCTCCAATATACACCACATGAACATGACAAGATAAATAAATACAAAATGATGCATACACCCACATATATTGTGTGACACAGAGAAACAACACACTCTAACAATGCTTCAAGCTCTATGCGCATAGCGCTTATGAGCAGTATCCTGAATAGCGGGAAGCAAGCTTACTATAATCTCCACTGTCCTCACCACTCTCTGTAGGGACTTTCCATCTGAGGCGCTGCGGCCACCAAACCCAACAGGGATGCGATTTGTTAAAACGCTCTCCATCGCGCCTCGGTTAAAAGGTGGCCAGGATAGAAGGAGAAAGATGTAGCATACATAGCAGGGACTCTGCTTAGAGGCTGGGAAGGGACCCCCTCCCAAATTATCAAACTGTCCAGCGATCGATGCTGCTAAGAGTCCGAAAGTGGCACCCGGTGAACTCTTCCCCCGGTCACTGTGTTCTTTCCTATCCAAGACCCGTGTCTACCTACCCGTTGAAGGTATCGGTGGCAAACGCCACCGCCAGCAAAGTCGCCAAGACCACCAGGACCCTCATTGTCACCGAATGGGGCAACAAATAGGAACCCCTTCTCTTCCACCACTTTTTTATACGCCCGCCTAACCCGGCCACGTGTTGCCTTGACCATCCACCGAGGACACAGCGGCCGGCTGACTGCTTTCTCACGGCTCTGTTGGAAAAGACACACAAACACACAAGGCTCACCTGACAGATGTCCGGGAAATACACCAGCTGCCTTGATAGGAGGGAAGAGGGGGGTTGTCTGCTGCGTCTCTCTCTCTCTGCCCAAAACTGTGACGAAGACGGATTTCTTGCAAACACAAACCCAGTGTTGCTGTACGGGTGGTCCTCGGCTTACGACTGTCCGTTTCAGTGATTGTTTGTTTCACAAACGGCCGTGAAAATAAACGGGAGTTATAACTGGTCCTTGTGTTTAAAAGGGCCACAACATCGCCACGATCAAGTGATCACAACCTGGGCATGTATTTTCAAGAATTGCCGAGTCCTGGAATCACGTGGTCACCAGTTCTTCTTGCCACAAACAACATCCATGGGGGAAGCTGGAGTCGCTTAACAACTGAGCGATTCGCTTAACAACTGAAGGGATTTAGAACATAGAGGAAACAGAGTGGGAAGGGACCTTGGAGGTCCTCTAGTCCAACCCCCTGCTCAAGCAGGAGACCCAAGACCGTTCCAGACAAAAGGCTGTCCAAGTTTCTTCTTTAAAACCCTCCAGTGATGGAGCACCCACAACTTCTGATGGCAAGTAGTTCCACTGGTTAATTGTCCTCACTGTCAGGAATTTTCTCCTTAATTCTAGGTTGCTTCTCTCCTTGATGAGTTCCCATCTCTTGCTTCTTCTCCTGCTTTCTGCTTCATTGGAAAATAGACCCCTCTCTTCTTGGTGGCAGCACCTCAAATATTGGAAGATCAGTGTGATAGAATAACAGAGTTAGAAGGGGCCTTTGAGGTCTTCTAGTCCAACCTCCTGCCCAAGCAGGAGACCCTATACCGTTCCAGACAAATGGATGTTCCTACGTTGGTCAGGTCATTAAATTTATTTGCTCCTAGCTTTGCCATGTAACACCGCTGTTGTACAAGCTGCAAGAGCTCACTGTTTCTCTCCATGCACCATTCAAGGTGCTAGTCCTCACCTTAAAAGCCCTCCACAACACAAGACCAGGTTTATCTGCGGGATTCACTTTTCCCTTAAGGATATCTACTGGTCCTATCAGGTCAGATCCAGTGAGCACACCCTTAATATCCCTGGGGGATTCTGGGAGTTGAAGTCCATGCATTGCAGTTGGCTGGGGAATTCTGGAAGTGGTAGTCCACATGTGTCAAAATGGCGGAGGTTGAGAAAATCTGGCTTCGAAGCCGTGAGGGGAGAGTTTGCAAGGCTGTAGTAGTTGGTCCATTGCTGAGACTTCCAAGGTCCCTCAATTTAAGACAGCCCTGATTAATGATGAGAAAATCTCTCTCTGGTGCAAGAAAATTTTTTCCAACCACGT
This sequence comes from Natrix helvetica, assembly GCF_964273705.1. NCBI lineage: Eukaryota > Metazoa > Chordata > Lepidosauria > Squamata > Natricidae > Natrix > Natrix helvetica. Next base: position 2,641,849 of record NC_138553.1, on the reverse strand, counting down.
CATGTTGGTTAATGGTTAACGGTTTGATTCTTTTTTCCCCCAGTAGAAAATTCCCACCCAGCTCAGGTGACATAAACAGATGCTCTGAATCCCAAATATCCTGGCTCAGCATCCCTGTCTGTCTGTCTGTTTCACTCTCTCTTTTCTTGTCTCTTTTGCTGTTTTCTTTCTCTCTTTTTCTTTTCTCTCTT